>NC_091308.1:49095787-49247409 GCF_038502225.1 Cherax quadricarinatus | reverse complement strand
CTTTTATAAGTGGAAAACAATGCGGTTTGCTTTCTGGTGATGTCCGCCCTACTGCATTTAAGGTCATTAAATGTACACAGATAAGTATTTGATGAATGTATAGGAAGTATTATTGTCTTGGTCCTCATCTCAAGGTATAATATGGGCTTCCTTAGTAAGTATTTGATGAATGTATAGGAAGTATTATTGTCTTGGTCCTCATCTCAAGGTATAATATGGGCTTCCTTAGGAAGTATTATTGTCTTGGTCCTCATCTCAAGGTATAATATGGGCTTCCTTAGGAAGTATTATTGTCTTGGTCCTCATCTCAAGGTATAATATGGGCTTCCTTAGGAAGTATTATTGTCTTGGTCCTCATCTCAAGGTATAATATGGGCTTCCTTAGGAAGTATTATTGTCTTGGTCCTCATCTCAAGGTATAATATGGGCTTCCTTAGGAAGTATTATTGTCTTGGTCCTCATCTCAAGGTATAATATGGGCTTCCTTAGTAAGTATTATTGTCTTGGTCCTCATCTCAAGGTATAATATGGGCTTCCTTAGGAAGTATTATTGTCTTGGTCCTCATCTCAAGGTATAATATGGGCTTCCTTAGTAAGTATTATTGTCTTGGTCCTCATCTCAAGGTATAATATGGGCTTCCTTAGTAAGTATTATTGTCTTGGTCCTCATCTCAAGGTATAATATGGGCTTCCTTAGGAAGTATTATTGTCTTGGTCCTCATCTCAAGGTATAATATGGGCTTCCTTAGTAAGTATTATTGTCTTGGTCCTCATCTCAAGGTATAATATGGGCTTCCTTAGGAAGTATTATTGTCTTGGTCCTCATCTCAAGGTATAATATGGGCTTCCTTAGTAAATATTATTGTCTTGGTCCTCATCTCAAGGTATAATATGGGCTTCCTTAGTAAGTATTATTGTCTTGGTCCTCATCTCAAGGTATAATATGGGCTTCCTTAGGAAAATGTGATTCTCTCAACATATTTTTCACTTCATGATCTTTCCTTCAGTTTATACGTATGTTTGTTAAGCAAGGGAACACTCTACTAATAAATTAATATATTTTAGAAACTTGAAGTTGTATTAGTGGATAAAGAATTTAAGTTTTATCATTTAAATAGGATCCCAATAATTTAAGATGGTGCACATGAAACTTAGGATAAACATTTTTATCCTAGTTATTTTAGCACCTTAAAGTACTGTGCTAACAAAAATATTAACCAAAGTTCAGATCTTGGTATTTATCTTAGAATTCATATATTACTTTTAAACATAAATTAATGTTTAGACCTTAAATTATAAGAAATTCATTTATAGAGAAAACTTATTTCATCATTGTTAAGTATTATACTGTGTTCCATCTGTATGTGTGAGGGATGTGTTCTGGATGCTTATAGCTTTCAGACTCACACATAGTATCAGTTGAACAGACATTTTAATAGCTGACTCAAGAAATCGTAATGACACGATTGCAAACAAACCATACCCCCGGCCAGGATTGAACCCGTGGTCATAGAGTCTCAAAACTCCAGCCCGTCGCGTTAGCCACTAGACCAGCTAGCCACAATAAGATTCATCCAACTAGGTATATTTCTACACCATAGGAAGGTTAGCACAGGCACCACTGTGACCACAAATGCAAGTTTTTACAGACGAATCTCCAGCTAGCGTGGCCGTGACGAACTCTAGCTCAAGTCCCTTCACTGCCGTCAACATGACTCAAGAAATCGTAATGACACAATTGCAGTGAAGGGACTTGAGCTAGAGTTCATCACGGCCACGCTAGCTGGAGATTCGTCTGTAAAAACTTGCATTTGTGGTCACAGTGGTGCCTGTGCTAACCTTCCTATGGTGTAGAAATATACCTAGTTGGATGAATCTTATTGTGGCTAGCTGGTCTAGTGGCTAACGCGACGGGCTGGAGTTTTGAGACTCTATGACCGCGGGTTCAATCCCGGCCGGGGGTATGGTTTGATTTTAATAGCTGTGTAAGTCAGGCAGTTTAATAGCAATGTAAGTTCTAGATCTGGGAACCAAATCACTGATAGCAGTATAACACTTTACATCAGTCATGGATCTGCAAATCCAGCTGATGAGTAATACTATAATGCAGTACACAAGTTGCAATTCTAGTAGCAAGCTCATGCATTATGCATTAATATTGTAGGTGAGTCAGGGAACTATTAACTGCCTTGTGCATAATAAACAATATAATATAAAATATAACTCACAGCTGATCAATAGAGAGAATATAGTAGTGTACTATATTATGTAACATGCAGAGTCTGATATGGCAACAGTTTCCATCTTGTGTATGTATCTTTGCTTAATGAAGAACACTCTGTCAAGAGTTAATAAGTGTTAAAATAATTTGCTTCACTATTAATATTTCAGTCAGCATTTTTTTTGTAAGTTTAGTATCCAGAATTTTATTGTAAATATTAATTGAGAAAATATCTATTTGTGTTCTTGAAATAAAAGTTTTGCAACTAATCATGGTACAATAGGAACGGATACAGCAAGAACTGGATACTCTGAAAGCAGAGATGGAGAGCCTCTTTCAGGATGACCTTGTTCGGTAAGTCAGTTTACACTTGTCAGTGATTTTTAAATTTGCTTCAGGTCCTTTTTGTCTTAAAGCAAGTGTGCAGGTGTACGCAGGTGTAGCCGTGAGTGCACGTTACAAGCCCCGAGCACGTCGTTGGTCACACACATCTGCAACCTCAGCTTGCCTGACAGCTTGCAGTCTACAAGTTCTCTTATTTATTATTTCTCTTTTGCTGTATATGTTTGCTTTATGTGTTTCTTTTAAACACTTTTATTTTTTATATATTTTCTATTTGCTACAGAGTGAAATATTGAAAGAATTGTCAAGACGGCAACTTGAAGCAGAACAACTGAAGCAACAAATGTTGCAACAAGAGATAGCCTTCAATATTAAACAAACTGAAGCATTAACAAGGTAATCATGATTAAGTAGTGATAGTGCAACACTAAGTTAGTATTGTGTTAGGTGATGGTGCAACACTTAGTATAGTGTTAGGTGATGGTGCAACACTTAGTATAGTGTTAGGTGATGGTGCAACACTAAGTTAGTATAGTGCTAGGTGATGGTGCAACACTTAGTATAGTGCTAGGTGATGGTGCAACACTAAGTTAGTATAGTGCTAGGTGATGGTGCAACACTTAGTATAGTGCTAGGTGATGGTGCAACACTAAGTTAGTATAGTGCTAGGTGATGGTGCAACACTAAGTTAGTATTGTGTTAGGTGATGGTGCAACACTTAGTATAGTGCTAGGTGATGGTGCAACACTAAGTTAGTATAGTGCTAGGTGATGGTGCAACACTAAGTTAGTATAGTGCTAGGTGATGGTGCAACACTAAGTATAGTGCTAGGTGATGGTGCAACACTAAGTTAGTATTGTGTTAGGTGATGGTGCAACACTTAGTATAGTGCTAGGTGATGGTGCAATGCTTAGTATTGTTAGCTGATGGTGCAACACTAAGTTAGTATAGTGCTAGGTGATGGTGCAACACTAAGTTAGTATAGTGCTAGGTGATGGTGCAACACTAAGTTACTATTGTGTTAGGTGATAGTGCAACACTAAGTTAGTATAGTGTTAAGTGATGGTGCAACACTTAGTATAATGTTAAGTGATGGTGCAACACTAAGTTAGTATTGTGTTAGTTTATGGTACAACACTAAGTTAGGATTGTGTTAGTTGATGATGCAATGCTAAGTTACTGTTGTGTTAGTTGATGGTGCAGCACTAAGTTAGTATTGTGTTAGTTGATGGTGCAACACTAGGTTAGTATTGTGTTAGCTGATGGTGCAACACTAGGTTAGTATTGTGCTAGGTGATGGTGCAACACTTAGTATTGTGTTAGGTGATGGTGCAGCACTAGGTTAGTATTGTGTTAGGTGATGGTGCAACACTTAGTATTGTGTTAGGTGATGGTGCAACACTAAGTAGTGTGTTAGGTGATGGTGCAACACTAAGTTAGTATAGTGTTAAGTGATGGTGCAACACTTAGTATTGTTAGGTGATGGTGCAACACTAAGTTAGTATAGTGTTAGGTGATGGTGCAGCACTTAGTATTGTGTTAGGTGATAGTGCAACACTTAGTATAGTGTTAGGTAATGTGCAACACTAAGTTAGTATTGTGTTAGGTGATTGTGCAACACTGAGTTAGTATTGTGTTAGGTGATGGTGCAACACTTAGTATAGTGTTAGGTAATGTGCAACACTAAGTTAGTATTGTGTTAGGTGATGGTGCAACACTTAGTATAGTGTTAGGTAATGTGCAACACTAAGTTAGTATTGTGTTAGGTGATTGTGCAACACTGAGTTAGTATTGTGTTAGGTGATGGTGGAGCACACTGAATTAGTGTTGTGTTATGTAATGGTATAATACGCTGAGCTAGTAGTGTGTTAGGTAATGATGCAACACACCAAGTTAGTCGTGTGTTAGTTGAAGATGCAACACACTGAATTAGTATTGTGTTAGGTATTGGTGCAACACACCGAGTTAGCTGTGTGTTAGTTGATGATGAAACACAGTTAATATTATATTTGTGACACTGGTAAACCTGGACTCACCAATTTGTGTTTGCTGGGGTTGAGCCTTAGCTCCTGGCTCTACCTGTTAAGTTTCAGCAACCGGCATTTATGGCTTCTGGCCTTTTGATTCCTATCATTTCATCTTTTAAAACTACAGTATTGTGTGGTGCTTGTATCCTCAGCTTCCATTTCTAGTTCATTCTACTTTCTTTCTACTTTGAGACTGAAAAAGTAATTTCTAATATCCCCATGATTCATCTGTGAATGTTTAATTTGTTCTTTTGTGTATTGTTGTTGCATTGCAAACAAACTACCATTATCCAGTCTCTTTGTTCTTCTTGAGTATTGTGTGTGTCTTTGTCATAATCCCCAGGGGCATCAGACATGCCTGTAATATATCTGTGACTGGTGCTAAGAGTTTTCTATCCTTGCAGCCTGACCTAGAGTTGGGTTTTTCTGTTGATTGCCATTTCAACCATGCTGTTGCTGTTAGCAGCTTGCTGACCCACATAGTCATGGCAGCCTGGTTGATCTGGTACTTAGCAGAGGTATTGATGCAGTTTTCTCTTGAAAACTTCTGTACTTGTTCTGACAGTGTTTTGGATATCGGCTGCTAGCAGGTTGAATAATCTTGGGCCACAGATGTTAACACAGGCTTCTCTTGTTTCGTCCACTGTGACCCTGCTTTTTCTCTCTCTCTCTTACATTTCCTCCCATATATCTCTTCCAAGTACTCTGTTTCTCTCTCTCTCTTACATTTCCTCCCATATATCTCTTCCAAGTACTCTGTTTCTCTCTCTCTCTTACATTTCCTCCCATATATCTCTTCCAAGTACTCTGTTTCTCTCTCTCTCTTACATTTCCTCCCATATATCTCTTCCAAGTACAGTGGACCCCCGCTTAACGATCACCTCCAAATGCGACCAATTATGTAAGTGTATTTATGTAAGTGCGTTTGTACGTGTATGTTTGGGGGTCTGAAATGGACTAATCTACTTCACAATATTCCTTATGGGAAAAAATTCGGTCAGTAGTGGCACCTGAACATACTACTGGAATGAAAAAAGTTCGTTAACCGGGGGTCCACTGTACTCTGTGTATGTGTGTTTGCATGTGTGTGTGCACTTGTTTGTGTGTATTTTTGTCTTAGTTAAACTTTCAAAGTTGTGAGGTAGAATGTTAACTGTACTATTTTTAAGCACATGTGTAATATAATACTATTAATATTTCAAGAGTATTGGCTGGTATCGGCCATTTTTTTATCGATAGTGATACCATACTGATACCAACACTTTGGCACACCCTTAGTTTTGTGTATAATAGAAATATTAATGATTTTTTGTTTTGTTATTTCCTGAATTGGTTTTTGTTTCATTTGCGCTTCTTCCAAAATGTATGTTTTGGTTTTGGTTTTATATTGCTAATCTCTTAGTGTAGAATATCTCCTCTTTCTTGTGACATATTCTTCTACTTTAGCATTTCAGTAACTTTTTTTCTTCTGTACTTTTTTTTTTTTTTTTTTTTTTTTTTAATATATGATCTCATAGCCTTTCTTAGCAGAACATATTGTGCACGGCCCTCATAAGCTTCTGTATCAGCTTTTCCATACTCCAAATATTATCCTAGGAAGGTAATACAGGTCAGCCATCCAGCCATCACTAATCTGGCAATCAGTAATCCAGCCCTAATTTCGGCTAGCATAATTTCAAATTTCCAGGGTCGCCACACCAACCTGCCACTATTGTTCGGTGGCGCTACTTGCTGCATAAGTCATTCCAATTTGTTTTTCTCCACTTATTGTTATAACCTACTCGCTTTTAGCCCTAGCCATGGTTCCAACTAATAAAAGAAATGCTTCTCGTTGTGTAAAGCACATACACCGTACATAGTTCAATGGCTTTGAAGCTCACTCAGATAAGCTGTGACTGGTAAATTTGGGCCTACATATGAGAGAATAGGCCTGTGTGGTAAGTGTGCATTATATAAAAAAAAATCCTACAGCACATAGTGCATAATAAGAAAAAATTGCGACCGTGTTTTTGGTGTAAAACTGACTTTGCAGTGTATTTTCATATTTCATACCTTGATATTGTGCTCAGAGTAGCAGAAATGTTTGATTTTTGCCCGTGTTCAAGAGTTAACCCTTTGGGGGTTTCGGACATACTAGTACGTCTTACGGCCCAGGGTTTTTGACGTACTAGTACGCCTAAATTCTAGCGCCCTCAAATCTAGTGAGAGAAAGCTGGTAGGCCTACATATGTAAGAATGGGTCTATGTGGTCAATGTGCGCAGTATAAAAAAAATCCTGCAGCAAACAGTACGTAATGAGAAAAAAAAAACTTTGACAGTGTTTTTGGATTAAAACAGCGAATTTGCACTGTATTTTCGTATGGTATTTATTGTTGTATTCTAGTTTTCTTGGTCTCATTTTATAGAATGGAAGACATATTACAGAAATTGAGATGATTTTGACTGGTTTTACAATGAAAAGTACCTTGAAATTGAGCTCAAAGTAGCAGAAATGTTCGATTTTTACCAAAGTTCAAAAGTAAACAAATCATGCCATGCATCCAATACACATCAACTGGTGAGTCTAATATTCTTTCACAAGTGCGCTGATATTATTTATACCATTTCTACACTAATGCAGTAGTCTGCATAATAGTAAATCTTATTTATTTTGTAAGAATAAAAATTCAAAGTGGAAAGCCAAAGAAATATAAGAGGGGTCTGGGGATGTGACTAACGAACAGAACTTGTTATTTTAGTGCCAGGAATGTCTTTCTTGTTTATTCTGGACCCTATTTGGAAATTGGCATCTTTTGAAATTTGTGTGAAATTGGCAAAATTGCTAAATTCTGACCACTTTATTGGATAGTTGAAATCGGTAAATGGGTGGTTTCTTGTACTCATTCGATAGAAAAAATGGAGTTTTAGTGAAATAGTTATGATTTTTGTTGACTAGTACACTGGAATTGGCCGAAAATAGGGCTCAAAGTTGGCAAAATCGCCGATGCGCAAACATTGTCGAGACCGCTAACTTCGCGAGAGCATAATTCCGTAAGTTTTCCATCAAATTTCATACTTTTGGTATCATTATGATCGGGAAAAGATTCTCTGTCTTCTCATGAGAAAAAATATTTTTTTTTTTTTGAAATTTGGCTGACCCTGAGAACAAGTCTCTGAGAGGACCTGTCGACCCCCAAAGGGCTAACAAATGACATCACCATCCAATATGAGTCCAACTGGCCAGTTTAATACGTAGTCATGAATGGGTTGGCATTATTCATACAATTATTACAATGCAGTAGTCTACATAACAGTAAATCTTTTATTTTTTGTGTGAATAAAAATTTAAAATGGAAAGCAAGCATAATATAAGAGGGGCGTGGAGACGTGACTAATGAACAGAGAAAATGTTATTTTAGTGCCAGGAATGTCGGCATTTATTCTGAACCCTATTTTGAAACTGGCATCCCTTGAAATTTGTGTGAAATTGTCCAAATTACCGAATTCTGATCACTTTATTGGGTAGTTGAAATAAGTAAATGGGCGGTTTCTTGTATTCAGTCGACAAAATAGAAGAAATACTAGCGAAATAGCTATGAGTTTGGTAGACTGGAACAATGGAATCTGCCAAAAATAGGGCATAAAGTGGGTGAAATCGCCGATGCATAAATACCACCGTTAGGTTAAGTGTATTCTAACCTAACCACTGTAATCCGGCAAAATCGCTAATCTGGCACCATACAGGTCCCAATGGTGCAGGATTAGTGATGGTCAACCTGTATTGTCCTAGGAAGGTAATATTATCCTAAGAAGGTAATATTATCCTAGGAAGGTTATATTATCCTAGGAAGGTAATACTGTTATCCTAGGAAGGTAATATTATCCTAGGAAAATAATACAGTGAAACCCCGGCTTTCGTCCAGTTCGAATATTGTACAATTAGGATTTCAACTATTTTTTTTGACGAATTTTTACCCCGGGTTTCATACATCCACTCGGAAATCATCCATATCAGGTGTCCACCCGCCGGGATGCCGCCGCTCACAGTCTGCCTCTGTCACTTGTTCAGCGAGCAATACCCTGCATGTTCATTTGAAACATTGGTGGTAGAGGGTGGTAGTGATGGTGGTAGAGGGTGGTAGTGATGCTGGTAGAGGATGGTAGTGATGGTGGTAGAGAGTGGTAGTGATGGTGGTAAAGGGTGGTAGTGGTTGTGATGGTAGTAGTGATGGTGGTAGAGGGTTGTAGTGATGGTGGTAGAGGATTGTAGTGATGGTGGTAGAGGGTCGTAGTGATGGTGGTAGAGGGTAGTAGCAATGGTGGTAGAGGATGGTAGTGATGGTGGTAGAGGGTGGTTGTGGTTGTGATGGTGGTAGAGGGTGGTAGTGGTTGTGATGGTGGTAGAGGGTAGTAGCAATGGTGGTAGAGGATGGTAGTGATGGTGGTAGAGAGTGGTAGTGATGGTGGTAAAGGGTGGTAGTGGTTGTGATGGTAGTAGTGATGGTGGTAGAGGGTTGTAGTGATGGTGGTAGAGGATGGTAGTGATGGTGGTAGAGGGTGGTTGTGGTTGTGATGGTGGTAGAGGGTGGTAGTGATGGCAAACAATCAAAGATGTTGAGAGGTTGTTGTTGGTGTTGATCAACGAAAAACAGCTAGCGGGAGATAGTGTTGTGGAGGCGATAATTTGCAAAAAGGCAGTTGCATGCGGATCTCATAAATAATATGCCAACAAGAGTCTGCAATAAAGGTAAGTGATTTAACCCTTAAACAGTCCAAACAAATCGATGTTCAAATTCGTAGTGCTACAAAAGTAGATCTACTTTTTTTTATATATTTTCAAATGTAACAAAAAAAAATGTAGATAAAAGTTTTTTTTACACGTTTTCAAATGTAAAACAAAAAAAGAAGATCTACATTTTTTTACATACTTTCAGATGTTGAAAAAGCGTATATATACGTTTGGACCATTTAAGGGTTAAAAGTTCATTTATCCATTAACCCGTAAACTGTCCAAGCAGATCTACATTCACATGTGCAGTGCTACAAAAGTAGATCTACGTTTTTTTTTTTTTTACATATTTTCAAATATAACAACAAAAAAAAGTAGATCAAAGTCTTTTTACACATTTTCAAATGTAAAAAAACAAAAGGATCTACTTTTTTTACATACTTTCAAATGTTGAAAAAACGTATATACATGTATACGTTTGGACTGTTTACGGGTTAAAATTTGTGCTTTATATTTATTTCTCATTGTTTTCTGTATGTAAAACTATAGTTATTCTCTATAAAATGTATTTTTTATTAATATTTTTGGGTGTCTGGAATGGATTAATTGGATTTACATTATTTCTTATGGGAAATATTACTTCGGTTTTTGTCCATTTCGGATTTCGATCGACCTTCTGAAACGGATTAAGGACGAAAACCTGGGTTCCACTGTATTATCCTAGGAAGGTAATACTGGGTGTAGACTTTTCAAGGTTTTTAAATGAATTATCTGTCTGGATTATCTGTTTTGTCAGTTCCTCTGCTCACTTTTTTTAGTTTCCATTCATGATACATCACTCCTGTGTGTGTGTCTAGTCTTAACACAGGTGATTATTAATGTAGTAGAAGTACAATGGAACCTTGGTACTTAAACATCTGTGTACTTGAACAGTTTGGTATTTGAACAGTTCAGTAAACAAATCGCTCGGTAGTTGACCATTTACTCGGCACTCGACCAAACATGACCTGCCAGAACTTTGCTGTAAACTATTTCATGTTTCTTCATATTTTTGGGTGTTTTTTAATATTATTTGTATAAATAAGTCACCATGGGGCCTAAGAGAGTTAGTGATAACAGCCAACCAAAATGAAAATTGATTGGGAAAAATTCGTTCTGTACTCAAACAGATTGGCACTTGAACAGCTTTCTGGGCCAATTAAGTTCGAGTGCTGAGGTTCCACTGTAGTTGAACACATTTAACCAAGTGAGGTTGTAGGCTGGTGCTTCATATTAAAAGGTGAACCTAACTTTGTGTACAGAGTACTGTGATGGTATAGTGTTAGTGGTTCATCACTGTGATGGTATAGTGCTAGTGGTTCACCATTGTGATAGTATAATGCAAGTGGTTCACCACTGTGATAGTATAGTGTTAGTGGTTCATCACTGTGATGGTATAGTGTTAGTGGTTCATCACTGTGATGGTATAGTGTTAGTGGTTCATCACTGTGATGGTATAGTGCTAGTGGTTCACCACTGTGATAGTATAGTGTTAGTGGTTCATCACTGTGATGGTATAGTGTTAGTGGTGCACCACTGTGATGGTATAGTGTTAGTGGTTCATCACTGTGATGGTATAGTGTTAGTGGTTCATCACTGTGATGGTATAATGTTAGTGATGAATGGTTTGAAAAACTGACAAGTTGAAGATTGAGACACTTTTGCAACATATGGGAATCTTTATTCAGGAAACGTTTTGCCACACAGTGGCTTCATCAGTCCAATACAAAGTAGAAAGGCGTAAGGAGAGGAGGAGTTTGAGTTAGTGGTTCATCACTGTGATGGTATAGTGTTAGTGGTTCATCACTGTGATGGTATTGTGTTAGTGGTTCACCACTGTGATGGTATAGTGTTAGTGGTTCACCACTGTGATGGTATAGTGCTAGTGGTTCACCACTGTGATGGTATAGTGTTAGTGGTTCATCACTGTGATGGTATAGTGTTAGTGGTTCATCACTGTGATGGTATAGTGTTAGTGGTTCATCACTGTGATGGTATAGTGTTAGTGGTCCATCACTGTGATGGTATAGTGTTAGTGGTCCATCACTGTGATGGTATAGTGTTAGTGGTCCATCACTGTGATGGTATAGTGTTAGTGGTTCACCACTGTGATGGTATAGTGTTAGTGGTTCATCACTGTGATGGTATAGTGTTAGTGGTTCACCACTATGACAGTATAGTGTTAGTGGTTCACCACTATGATGATATGGTGTTAGTGGTTTGCCACTGTGATGGTATAGTGTTAGTAGTTCACCACTATGATGGTATAGTGTTAGTGGTTCACCACTGTAATGGTATGGTGTTAGTGGTTCACCACTGTGATGGTATTGCATTAGGTAGTGGTTCACCACTGTTATGGTATTGTGTCAGGTAGTGGTTCACCACTGTAATAGTTTTTATTTATTTATTTAATTATTTAGTAATTTGAACATACAAACAGAGGTACAAAAAATACAGGTAAGAGCAGCATGCCAAAGCCACTTATATGCATAGCATTATGGGCTGGCTTAAAATTAACTTAAGATTAACTAAGCAATGATGAAATCAGTGATAAAACATTATTGTAAACAGATAACAATAAAGCACAAATGAGTATTACAAAGACAGGTCATATGGTTGCATGCATTGCTGTACATTCAGTCGAATGGAGTATTCTGTTAGGTAGTGTATTTAAAAAAATAACAAAGTTAGATTGGGTCTTAGGTTTAACATTCATGTGATATAATTGTGAGAAACATTTAAGATATGCAATTTATAAGGTTCAGTTATTCAGTATTTATTTGGTTTTGGGTGAGTAAGTGATCTTTGAGAAGAGACTTGAATTTATAAACAGGTAGTGTTTCTTTTATATTTACAGGTAATGAATTCCAGATTTTAGGGCCTTTTATGTGCATTGAGTTTTTGCATAGTGTGAGATGGACACGAGGAGCATCAAAGAGTGATCTGTGCCTTGTGTTATGGTCATGTGTTCTGTTAAGGTTGGTAAGGAGATGTTTGAGGGGAGGGTTTATGTCAGAGTTAAGTGTTCTATGTATGTAGTAGGTGCAGTAATAAGTATGGATGTTTTGTATGGTGAGTAGGTTTAGTGTTTTGAATATTGGTGGAGTGTATTGTGTTAGGTAGTGGTTCGCCACTGTAATAGTATTGTGTTAGGTGGTGGTTCACCACTGTTATGGTATTGTGTTAGGTAGTGGTTCACCAGTGTTATGGTGTTGTGTTAGGTAGTGGTTCACCAGTGTTATAGTATTGTGTTAGGTAGTGGTTCACCAGTGTTATGATATTGTGTTAGGTAGTGGTTCACCAGTGTTATGGTATTGTGTTAGGTAGTGGTTCACCAGTGTTTTGGTATTGTGTTAGGTAGTGGTTCACCAGTGTTATAGTATTGTGTTAGGTAGTGGTTCACCAGTGTTATAGTATTGTGTTAGGTAGTGGTTCACCAGTGTTATGGTATTGCATTAGGTAGTGGTTCACCAGTGTTATGGTATTGTGTTAGGTAGTGGTTCACCAGTGTTATGGTATTGTATTAGGTAGTGGTTCACCAGTGTTTTGGTATTGTGTTAGGTAGTGGTTCACCAGTGTTATGGTATTGTGTTAGGTAGTGGTTCACCAGTGTTATGGTATTGTGTTAGGTAGTGGTTCACCAGTGTTTTGGTATTGTGTTAGGTAGTGGTTCACCAGTGTTATAGTATTGTGTTAGGTAGTGGTTCGCCAGTGTTATAGTATTGTGTTAGGTAGTGGTTCACCAGTGTTATGGTATTGTGTTAGGTAGTGGTTCACCAGTGTTATGGTATTGTGTTAGGTAGTGGTTCACCAGTGTTATGGTATTGTGTTAGGTAGTGGTTCACCAGTGTTTTGGTATTGTGTTAGGTAGTGGTTCACCAGTGTTATAGTATTGTGTTAGGTAGTGGTTCACCAGTGTTATAGTATTGTGTTAGGTAGTGGTTCACCAGTGTTATGGTATTGTGTTAGGTAGTGGTTCACCAGTGTTATGGTATTGTGTTAGGTAGTGGTTCACCAGTGTTATAGTATTGTGTTAGGTAGTGGTTCACCAGTGTTATGGTATTGTGTTAGGTAGTGGTTCACCAGTGTTATGGTATTGTGTTAGGTAGTGGTTCAGCAGTGTTATGCTATTGTGTTAGGTAGTGGTTCACCAGTGTTATGGTATTGTGTTAGGTAGTGGTTCACCAGTGTTATAGTATTGTGTTAGGTAGTGGTTCACCAGTGTTATGGTATTGTGTTAGGTAGTGGTTCACCAGTGTTATGGTATTGTGTTAGGTAGTGGTTCACCAGTGTTATAGTATTGTGTTAGGTAGTGGTTCACCAGTGTTATGGTATTGTGTTAGGTAGTGGTTCACCAGTGTTATGGTATTGTGTTAGGTAGTGGTTCACCAGTGTTATGGTATTGTGTTAGGTAGTGGTTCACCAGTGTTTTGGTATTGTGTTAGGTAGTGGTTCACCAGTGTTATAGTATTGTGTTAGGTAGTGGTTCACCAGTGTTATAGTATTGTGTTAGATAGTGGTTCACCAGTGTTATGGTATTGTGTTAGGTAGTGGTTCACCAGTGTTATAGTATTGTGTTAGGTAGTGGTTCACCAGTGTTATAGTATTGTGTTAGGTAGTGGTTCACCAGTGTTATAGTATTGTGTTAGGTAGTGGTTCACCAGTGTTATGGTATTGTGTTAGGTAGTGGTTCACCAGTGTTATGGTATTGTGTTAGGTAGTGGTTCACCAGTGTTATGGTATTGTGTTAGGTAGTGGTTCACCAGTATTATGGTATTGTGTTAGGTAGTGGTTCACCAGTGTTATGGTATTGTGTTAGGTAGTGGTTCACCAGTGTTATGGTATTGTGTTAGGTAGTGGTTCACCAGTGTTATGGTATTGTGTTAGCTAGTGGTTCACCAGTGTTATAGTATTGTGTTAGGTAGTGGTTCACCAGTGTTATGGTATTGTGTTAGGTAGTGGTTCACCAGTGTTATGGTATTGTGTTAGGTAGTGGTTCACCAGTGTTATGGTATTGTGTTAGGTAGTGGTTCACCAGTGTTATAGTATTGTGTTAGGCAACACTGGTAAATCTGTGGTGTGTCAGCTAACATGAGTGTGAGATAATATTTAATATCTCTGATATTGTTTATACAACTCTGACTGCATTATATACGCTTAAACATCTATTATATCTACGAGCATAATATACGTATGCCTATCTTCTGTACTTAATAACCTATGTTGTACTTTCCTGTATCTTGAACTGTACTGCACTGTACCCTAGTGAAGAACTGTACCACACTGTACCCTAGTGAAAAACTGTACCACACTGTACCCTAGTGAAGAACTGTACCACACTGTACCCTAGTGAAAAACTGTACCACACTGTACCCTAGTGAAGAACTGTACCACACTGTACCCTAGTGAAGAACTGTACCACACTGTACCCTAGTGAAGAACTGTACCACATTGTACCCTAGTGAAAAACTGTACCACACTGTATCCTAGTGAAGAACTGTACCACACTGTACCCTAGTGAAGAACTGTACCACACTGTACCCTAGTGAAGAACTGTACCACACTGTACCCTAGTGAAAAACTGTACCACACTGTATCCTAGTGAAGAACTGTACCACACTGTACCCTAGTGAAGAACTGTACCACACTGTACCCTAGTGAAAAACTGTACAACATTGTACCCTAGTGAAGAACTGTACCACACTGTACCCTAGTGAAAAACTGTACCACATTGTACCCTAGTGAAGAACTGTACCACACTGTACCCTAGTGAAAAACTGTACCACATTGTACCCTAGTGAAGAACTGTACCACACTGTACCCTAGTGAAAAACTGTACCACATTGTACCCTAGTGAAGAACTGTACCACACTGTACCCTACTGAAGAGCTTTACCACACTGTACCCTAGTGAAGAACTGTATCACACTGTACCCTACTGAAGAACTGTACCACTGTACCCTACTGAAGAACTGTGCCACACTGTACCCTACTGAAGAACTGTACCACACTGTATCCTAGTGAAGAACTGTACCACACTGTACCCTACTGAAGAACTGTACCACACTGTATCCTAGTGAAGAACTGTACCACACTGTACCCTACTGAAGAACTGTACCACACTGTACCCTACTGAAGAACTGTACCACACTGTATCCTAGTGAAGAACTGTACCACACTGTATCCTAGTGAAGAACTGTACCACACTGTATCCTAGTGAAGAACTGTACCACACTGTACCCTACTGAAGAACTGTACCACACTGTATCCTAGTGAAGAACTGTACCACACTGTACCCTAGTGAAGAACTGTACCACACTGTATCCTAGTGAAGAACTGTACCACACTGTACCCTAGTGAAGAACTGTACAACACTGTACCCTAGTGAAGAACTGTACCACACTGTACCCTAGTGAAGAACTGTACAACACTGTACCCTAGTGAAGAACTGTACCACACTGTACCCTACTGAAGAACTGTACCACACTGTATCCTAGTGAAGAACTGTACCACACTGTACCCTAGTGAAGAACTGTACCACACTGTACCCTAGTGAAGAACTGTACCACACTGTACCCTAGTGAAGAACTGTACAACACTGTACCCTAGTGAAGAACTGTACCACACTGTACCCTAGTGAAGAACTGTACAACACTGTACCCTAGTGAAGAACTGTACCACACTGTAACCTACTGAAGAACTGTACCACACTGTACCCTACTGAAGAACTGTACCACACTGTACCATACTGAAGAACTCTACCCCACTGTACCCTAGTGAAGAACTGTACCACATTGTACCCTAGTGAAGAACTGTACCACATTGTACCCTAGTGAAGAACTGTACCACATTGTACCCTAGTGAAGAACTGTACCACACTGTACCCTAGTGAAGAATTGTACCACATTGTACCCTAGTGAAGAACTGTACCACATTGTACCCTAGTGAAGAACTGTACCACATTGTATCCTAGTGAAGAACTGTACCACACTGTACCCTAGTGAATAACTGTACCACACTGTACCCTAGTGAAGAACTGTACCACATTGTACCCTAGTGAAGAACTGTACCACACTGTACCCTAGTGAAGAACTGTACCACACTGTATCCTAGTGAAGAACTGTACCACACTGTACCCTAGTGAAGAACTGTACCACACTGTACCCTAGTGAAGAACTGTACCACATTGTACCCTAGTGAAGAACTGTACCACACTGTATCCTAGTGAAGAACTGTACCACACTGTACCCTAGTGAAGAACTGTACCACATTGTACCCTAGTGAAGAACTGTACAACACTGTACCCTAGTGAAGAACTGTACCACACTGTACCCTAGTGAAGAACTGTACAACACTGTACCCTAGTGAAGAACTGTACCACACTGTACCCTACTGAAGAACTGTACCACACTGTACCCTACTGAAGAACTGTACCACACTGTACCCTAGTGAAGAACTGTACCACACTGTACCCTAGTGAAGAACTGTACCACACTGTATCCTAGTGAAGAACTGTACCACACTGTACCCTAGTGAAGAACTGTACCACACTGTACCCTAGTGAAGAACTGTACCACATTGTACCCTAGTGAAGAACTGTGCCACACTGTACCCTAGTGAAGAACTGTACCACACTGTATCCTAGTGAAGAACTGTACCACACTGTACCCTAGTGAAGAACTGTACCACACTGTACCCTAGTGAAGAACTGTACCACATTGTACCCTAGTGAAGAACTGTACCACACTGTACCCTAGTGAAGAACTGTACCACACTGTACCCTAGTGAAGAACTGTACCACACTGTATCCTAGTGAAGAACTGTACCACACTGTACCCTAGTGAAGAACTGTACCACATTGTACCCTAGTGAAGAACTGTACCACACTGTACCCTAGTGAAGAACTGTACCACACTGTATCCTAGTGAAGAACTGTACCACACTGTACCCTAGTGAAGAACTGTACCACATTGTACCCTAGTGAAGAACTGTACCACATACTGGTTCATGACAAGTTGATACAGCAACTGTAGTTACTGCTGGTTCATGACAGGTTGATACAGCAACTGTAGTTACTGCTGGTTCATGACAAGTTGATACAGCAACTGTAGTTACTGCTGGTTCATGACAAGTTGATACAGCAACTGTAGTTACTGCTGGTTCATGACAAGTTGATACAGCAACTGTAGTTACTGCTGGTTCATGACAAGTTGATACAGCAATGGTAGTTACTGCTGGTTCATGACAAGTTGATACAGCAACTGTAGTTACTGCTGGTTCATGACAAGTTGATACAGCAATGGTAGTTACTGCTGGTTCATGACAAGTTGAGACAGCAACTGTAGTTACTGCTGGTTCATGACAAGTTGAGACAGCAACTGTAGTTACTGCTGGTTTATGAGAAGTTGATACAGCAACTGTTGTTACTGCTGGTTCATGACAAGTTGATACAGCAACTGTAGTTACTGCTGGTTTATGACAAGTTGATACAGCAACTGTAGTTACTGCTGGTTCATGACAAGTTGGTACAACAACTGTTGTTACTGCTGGTTCATGACAGGTTGATACAGCAACTGTAGTTACTGCTGGTTCATGACAAGTTGATACAGCAACTGTAGTTACTGCTGGTTTATGACAAGTTGATACAGCAACTGTAGTTACTGCTGGTTCATGACAAGTTGATACAGCAACTGTAGTTACTGCTGGTTCATAAGTTGATACAGCAACTGTAGTTACTGCTGGTTCATAAGTTGATACAGCAACTGTAGTTACTGCTGGTACATAAGTTGATACAGCAACTGTAGTTACTGCTGGTTCATGACAAGTTGATACAGCAACTGTAGTTACTGCTGGTTCATGACAAGTTGATACAGCAACTGTAGTTACTGCTGGTTCATGACAAGTTGATACAGCAACTGTAGTAACTGCTGGTTCATGATAAGTTGATACAGCAACTGTAGTTACTGCTGGTTCATAAGTTGATACAGCAACTGTAGTTACTGTTGGTTCATGACAAGTTGATACAGCAACTGTAGTTACTGCTGGTTCATGACAAGTTGATACAGCAATGGTAGTTACTGCTGGTTCATGACAAGTTGATACAGCAATGGTAGTTACTGCTGGTTCATGCAAGTTGAGACGACAACTGTAGTTACTGCTGGTTCATGCAAGTTGAGACGACAACTGTAGTTACTGCTGGTTCATGCAAGTTGAGACGACAACTGTAGTTACTGCTGGTTCATGCAAGTTGAGACGACAACTGTAGTTACTGCTGGTTCATGCAAGTTGAGACGACAACTGTTGTTACTGCTGGTTCATGCAAGTTGAGACGACAACTGTTGTTACTGCTGGTTCATGCCAAATTGATACAGCAACTGTTGTTACTGCTGGTTCATGACAAGTTGATTCAGGAACTGTAGTTACTGCTGGTTTATGACAAGTTGATACAGCAATGGTTGTTACTGCTGGTTCATGACAAGTTGAGACAGCAACTGTAGTTACTGCTGGTTCATGACAAGTTGATACAGCAATGGTAGTTACTGCTGATTCATGACAAGTTGATACAGCAACTGTTGTTACTGCTGGTTCATGACAAGTTGATTCAGGAACTGTAGTTACTGCTGGTTTATGACAAGTTGATACAGCAATGGTAGTTACT
The DNA here is from genome assembly GCF_038502225.1 of Cherax quadricarinatus. Classification (NCBI taxonomy): domain Eukaryota; kingdom Metazoa; phylum Arthropoda; class Malacostraca; order Decapoda; family Parastacidae; genus Cherax; species Cherax quadricarinatus. The sequence continues at coordinate 49,228,415 of NC_091308.1, read as the reverse complement.
GCTGGTTCATGACAAGTTGAGACAGCAACTGTAGTTACTGCTGGTTCATGACAAGTTGATACAGCAACTGTAGTTACTGCTGGTTCATGACAAGTTGATACAGCAACTGTAGTTACTGCTGGTTCATGACAAGTTGATACAGCAACTGTAGTTACTGCTGGTTCATGACAAGTTGATACAGCAACTGTAGTTACTGCTGGTTCATGAGAAGTTGATACAGCAACTGTAGTTACTGCTGGTTCATGACAAGTTGAGACAGCAACTGTAATTACTGCTGGTTCATGACAAGTTGAGACAGCAACTGTAGTTACTGCTGGTTCATGACAAGTTGGTACAACAACTGAACAAGTTAACACTATATATTTATCTACTCTAAGAATTATTAACTAGATAAACAAGAAAAATAGCAAGATGTTAAATGAGGAGCTTGAAAACAAGGTAAGTGAAGCCATTGATGATAGCAGTCAAACAATGTCTTGAGTGAACTCTTGGCTGTAATTCATGTTCACAAGAACAATGTATTCCCATGTTTTAATTGCTGATCATGAAACACATCCAAGAAATCAGTATATATAGTGTTGAACATTAAATTCAATGAAGAATCATAAATTTACATCAGTATATTGTGCAACATCAATATTCCTTTACTTACTGCCCTTGCCAATGAGCGATAATTTTTGACACTTTCAGTGGATCATGAAGTCATAAGTTTCATTTGGATATAAATATTTAATAGTTCTAATTAGAAAAATAAGTTTCTTGAGACTAAGATTTTTTTTTTAATTTTGCCTCTGAAAGACCTGTAACAGTTAATGGAATTAAGTGTCTAAACCAGTCTTGTAATGTGTCTGGATTATTATCTACCTCTCAGTAATCACTGATGGCAGGAAAAAATCAGTATGGCTTCTATAAAATTAGTGGAGAAGACTGTTTTATATTTTTTAATTGATCATCTACTTGCATAACTGATCTCTTATTCTGTTTTTTGCTTCTGTTAATACTGTTTTAAATTCTTCCAAATCAGCTCTTAGACATACATACTCTATGTTTTTATTGATATTTTGTCTGGTATCTTGGGAATGCATGAGAGGGAGGTAGGTAAGGAACTAGAAGGAATATGAGAGTGTGAGGGCTCTCACAACCCCTCAACTCAACAATAAAAACACATTATGGTTCTTCTCATGACATTTTATTAATTAAGTTTGCCTGGCAGGGCAAACTAAAAGTAGTTGCTAGAATTTTTTCTTCTCTTCTTTATTTTTGCTTGTAACACAAGGAAGCCTCATCTGATCAGCGGCTTTTCAGTGCTGGTGTTCAGTAACTAGGGCAAGATTTAGGAAAAATTGGCATGTGCATGTATCCTGTGACTGAAGTTGTAGGGCCCATTTCCAGCGTCCTGCCATGGCTCAGATAACTTTCAAAATCTCCTCTGAAATACATATGTTTGTGTTCCATATCATTACTTCCTAATTAGACAATGGCAGAGAGTGAAATTCAAGTGTATAGATGAGCACTTGTCAGTTTGATGTGTAAAATAGTGTAAAATGTTAATTCCCATTTCATCACATTAAAAATATTTGAGTTAACCTCTTCTGAACTGCTTCGGTATTTAAAGACTGATGCATCTTAGGGCCAGGATAGTGCCCATTAAGTTTAGCTTGTGTGCAGGCAAATGCATCCGTATACTAAATTTATAAAACTTATAGTTGGTGTCCACACAGTAATTGGAGGTCAATGAGCCTCTCCTATATGGAATGAATGTTCTAGAGAAGAAAGATAGATGAGCAGAAAGGAGTCAAGTGTGTGAACTAAGAAGCCTCATGAGACATAGAAGAATTGAGAGACATACATTTAAGGAAGAGTTATCCCTGTAAGGAGTGAATCACTCAAAGAAATGAAGCCAAGGCAGGTAATAATGAAGCATCAATAGAAGCTTCAGCTACCCTCATGAGTGAGGGGTCTCTCAGTGGAGACTGGCTGGGGCAAGAGTTGAGGAGAGAACACAGGGGAAAGCTCTGGACCTGGCAGGGAACTCACATGGCCTTGTAAGATCACTAAACCTCCTCCAGACTGTTTCTAAGCCACATCATTTCTCTGAGGGGAGACACACTGGAGGAACATGAGTGATAACCTCTGCAAATGAAGCCGGGTCTAGAGATACCGTAGAACACTTCTGCACCAAAGTTGAAGGATCCTGTGAGGGAGGAAGGGGAGGGGCTGGAGTTCTGAAAGTCTCAAAATGGCTTGAGTTGGATTTTGGATTTTGTAGCTGCAGAGAACAAGTGCCCTGGCTGAATCAGGGCTTTCAGGACACCTGTGGAGGAGAGTGTCTGAACCAGAGGGATGTGGGTTGACAGCTGGTGCCTGGATTCAAGGACCTTGGATGCCAGTTACATTCATCAGGTGGAAAGGACTGAGCCCACGAGGAGTTTGCCATATCAAAATCCAGCAATCACTGGACAAGACCAGGATATGTGACTTCATGAGATCTCTTTCAGAAGTAGCAGGAGACTGGATGGGAGCAGTGAACCCTGTCTTTGACCAGCGGGTGAAACCTGCTACAGGTAGCACACCTGACCTGGTGACAAACTCTGGGTTGGTACCCAAGAAGCATAGACAAACCATACAGAATAGGCAGTGATAAGTCAAGAGGTGCCAGACTTCCTTCAAACCTAGCTCATTCCCACCACTCTAAGGGCAACTTGGGGTGGATCTCCTCATCTGTGAGGGCTGAGGAGATTGGACCAATACTACCATAAATGCAACCAGCATCAAGGATTGAAAAGTGAACCTCCCAACAGACCATGTGGGCCAGATGGCTGCCTGACCTCCATGTCAGTTTCGAGTGCTCTTTTACTGACCACAACAACTGATACTGTAGCCATGTCATGGATCAAAGGTAAAGAAACTTATGTTGACTGAGTGGAGGCCATAAATTTCTAGATCAACAGACAAAGATATTTACAATGTATTTTGTCAAAACTTTAATTATTTTTTATAAAATAAATATCTAGAAAATAATTTTTTAAAGTTTTATGGAGGTGTCATGAACTCAACCCCATCTTCCCATACATTATACTTATTTCACTTCACAGAATTACATAAAGAGTAATTTTCTGGGAGGTAACTACTGTATTATGTAAGATGTGTCAGTATATACAAGTGAACATTTGCCCTCATTACCCACTTGATACAATAATTATTATATTGATGGGAAGTGCAAAATCCATAAGGGTTGTACAGCTGATAGACAATTCAAGGTTTGATCCACAAAAGGAAAGAGTGCTTCAGTTCCCTAGATCAAGAACCTCTCAACAACATGAAGGCAACTTTCCCCTGGAATGCATCCTGCAGGAAGAATAGTCATGTTGTACCAAACACAAAAGGAAAGACTGTCAGAGTGAACCAGATTATAAAAGTTAAATGCTGAACAATGCTAGGATTTCAGAGAAATTTAATTGAATGTAACATTAAAAGATACAGATGAAAGTAAATTATATGAATAATTATATTATAATGAGTGAGACATAAAGAATTCTGTATCATTCATAAGGAAAGCAATTATGCATTTAATTAAAAAAAAAATGAGAAAATGACACAATAGTAAACACAGGTTTAATAGCAGCAGCTCAAAAGTCATGATAAAGAAAAAAAAGACTTGAAAGCAAGACACAGGCATGTTCTAGTTAATATATTTGTAAATCCAAGTTGAGGTTCACTCACTCACTTTAGTGTTGTCAGGGATGCTCACTATGGTTCTTGATCCAGGTCATTCTCCTGGGAGCCTTCAAGTTTGTTATGGCTTGCTCTCTCAAAATACAGCCTGCTCAGCCTTGGCAAGGTGCAGCTCCGAGTATAAATACAGTGGACCCCCGGTTAACGAACTTTTTTCATTCCAGTAGTATGTTCAGGTGCCAGTACTGACCGAATTTTTTCCCATAAGGAATATTGTGAAGTAGATTAGTCCATTTCAGACCCCCAAACATACACGTACAAACGCACTTACATAAATACACTTACATAATTGGTCGCATTTGGAGGTGATCGTTAAGCGGGGGTCCACTGTATTGAGGGTACCTTGCTTTATGTATGGTGGGGGGAGGGAGGGAGGGGGACACCTGTCAGGGCCAGATCTGTCTCTGGGTCCCATTAATCTTGGTCATCCATGTAAGCTTGCAACTTTGGCTTGTTTGTGATTATGCTGGTATGCTTGCCTACTGTTGCCTGTCTTGAAGTCTATACTTATATGTAGTAATAGAGTGTTCTTTGAATTACCGCATTCCAGTGCTGGCTTTGACAGTGAGTGCACAGATCTCTTCCACATCATTTCAGTATATTCCAGCAGGCATGTGACAAAGCCACCACTCATACTTCTCTGGCACCTGTATCATCATTATTCCTACTTTGTAACTACCTCACTCACCATTTATATCTTATGTTAGAGTGTGTGTGCTAAAATAACAACTGGGGCCCATGGTCACACATCAGAAATCTGCTCTTTGAGTACAGCAGCAGCAGTAACAACTGCAGCAGCAGCAGCAGCATGATGTTCCTCTGCCTCACAGACCATTTCCAGCTGGAATATTCCAGCTGATGATATGGGCTGGTAAGGTGTTTACACTGCTCTAGGTGTTTGCTCACTACAACCACAATGATAATAGAGTTGTACAAGAATGGTATACAATACTGACAAGATGAAAACTGAGACACATGTGCAACATCTGGGTATCTTTATTGTAGACGTTTTGCCATCCAGTGGCTTTATCAATACAAATTCTAGGACTTAATTTGAAGACAATAGAACTATATACAAAAGATGAGGTAATCAGTCCCTCAGCCTTGGAGTTGGTGTGAAGAGCACCGTAGTCATGAAGATTCTGGAGCAGAGGCAAGGAGACTGGCTAACTAACTAACTAACTAACTACTAACGCCAGGCAAGGGACAAGAAGACCAAAATGTACCTAACTGGGTCCCATTGGCAAGTCCTCCATGACAGGCATAAAACTCCTTTATTACTGAAACTTGAGTTCAGTGATTCCAGTCCCTGGCTACAACAGTGTGTAGATGCCGGAAGAAAGTAGGTCAAGAGCTGACCTCAGGCCCAAAGATATAGTGTCTCTCAAGATACACAACCTCTGAAAACATCAAATATCACTAAGTCTAAATAATGCTCTGAAAACTTGAGTTGCACAGAATTATGAAATGTATGTCCCGGCTCTCCAAAAGAAATATACTCTACCAAAAACAGAGTTTAAATAACATGAGTCGAGGAGAACACCATTGTTCCAGACAGAACAGATACGGTGTTTCCTTCATGAGGAGCAGTGAAAGAGAGGGAGGAAGAGAGGGAGGGAAAGGAGGGAGGGAGGGAGAGGGAGGAAGGGAGAGGGAGAGAGGGAGGGAGGGAGAGGGAGGAAGGGAGAGGGAGACAGGGAGGGAGGGGTGAGGGGGGTTGAGGAAAGCCCTGCAGATATGTCAGGTGATTCCTGCCCTGGGGCTTAACACTCATTCAGCTATCAATGAAACAAACGAACAAGTAGTTTGCAGCGTTGGGGCAGCCAATCAAAACTCTCCTTCAGTGACCACAGTGAGAGGTGTAGTTCTTACATCCTACCTACGTACATGAGCTAAATGTGTAAGATAAATAACATAAGACAAGAAATTTTTGTTTTAGATATTAACCTTTTCAGGGTCGAGAGGCCCTCTCCTAAACTCGTTCTCAGGGTTGAAAATTTTTCAGAAAAAAGAATTATTTTTCTTTTGAAAAGATAGAGAATCTTTTCCCAATCATAATGACACCAAAAGTTTGAAATTTGATGGAAAACTTACGGAATTATAACTAAAATAACAGAAAAGGCTTAATTAATACCGCGACTGGAACGATACACAAATAACCCGCACATAAAAGAGAGAATTATGGAATTATGCTCTCCCAAAGTTAGCGGTCTTGACGATGTTTACGCATCGGAAATTTTGCCCACTTTGAGTCCTATTTTCGGCCAATTCCAGTGTACTAGTCGACAAAAATCATAACTATTTCACTAGAATTCCATTTTTTTCTATCGAATGAGTACAAGAAACCACCATTTACTGATTTCAACTATACAATAAAGCAGTCAGAAATTAGCAATTTTGCCAATTTCACACAAATTTCAAAAGATGCCAATTTCCAAATAGGGTCTAGAATAGACAAGACAAATATTTCTGGCATTAAAATAACATTTCCTCTGTTCATTAGTCATGTCCCCAGGCCCCTCTTACATTTCACAAAAAATAGAAGATTTACAGTTATGCAGACTACTTCATTAGTGTAGAAATGGTATAAATAATTTCAGCTCATTTGTGAAAGAATATTAGACTTACCAGTTGAAGTGTATTGGACGCTTGGCATGATTTGTTTACTTTTGAACTTTGGCAAAAATCAAACATTTCTGCTACTTTGAGCTCATTTCAAGGTATTTTGCATTGTGAATCCAATTAAAATCATCTCAATTTCTGTAATATGTCATCCATTCTAGAAAATGAGACCAGAAAAACTAGAATACAACCATAAATACTGTACGAAAATACAGTGGAAAGCCGCTGTTTTAAACCAAAAACAAGGTCAAATTTTTTTTTTTCATTATGCACTGTGTGCTGTAGGATTTTTTTTATACTGTGCACACTGACCACAAAGACCCATTCTTTCATATGTAGGCCTACCAGCTTTCTCTCGCTAAATTTGAAGGCGCTAGAATTTAGGCATTCTATTACGTCAATAACCCTGGTGCGTAAGCCGTACTAGTACGTCGGAAACCCTGAAAGGGTTAATGTCAACAGCAATGTACTATTATGTACATGAAAGAAAATATACACATAATAATTATGACATCTTTTTTGAGGATGCTTCACCCCACCTCCACAACAATAGGTTGCACCAGATGTGTTAAGTGTCGTACTCTTGTCATCACTTATAATAATATATGGGAGTCACTCATGTGCCATGTACATCAGATATGCAAAACTTTCAGTGTGTCTGTCACCATAGAGGTGTTCCATGGTATACTAGTGTAGTGGAGACGACTCAGTGGTGGGTGTATTTCTTGATGGGCATGTCTCCAGAGGGATCAAGACAGTGATGATGACTGCACAAGCATAGCAATCTGTGGTGGCTGACTGGAGATGTAATACACATTCCACTCTAATATGGTGGTGTGGAATGAAGTTTTGGAGTGGCCTGAAAGGTGTGGGTGGAGGGGCCAGTGGACATCATGACTCATAGGCAAATGTCACCTGCATGAAACCTCAACACTCATCTGTCTCCACTCATGAACTCACCAGCCTTCACCACTGGGTTCAGTGCTGAGGTTCTTCTACTGAATTTAATAGAAGTAACAGAGTAAAGTAACTAGCAAAAAGTATCTTGGCACAAAATTATGTTAATTTTAATTTTCAGTAGCAATCAAGGACATGAGAGGGCATCAGCTATGATGTTACAGTGACCACTTGCATAATTAATACTAATAGCCAAAGGCTGGATACAAAGAGCCCATCTCATTATCTGAGCATTTTGTATTTCATTGTATTATTAAAGGTGAAAGAGTTGTAGTGAGAAAATACTGTAATTTTGAATTGAAAAAGTGTACATCAAAATGCTGTAATTCCACCACCAGTGCTGATGCCTCTTTCTCAACTGTGGTATAGTTTTTCTGGTGATGTTTGACTAATCCTTTGAGTGTCGAGACTGCTGCTCGCAAACTTCCACGTACTGTTGAAGAATTTAAAAAAAAAATTCTTATGAAATGATAGAGAATATTTTTACAAAGGTAATGAAACCAAAAGTTAAAAATTTGATGGAAAACTTATGGAATTATGCTCTTGTGAGGTTAGCGGTCTCAGCGATATTTATGCATCAGCGATTTCACCCACTTTGAGTCCAATTTTAGGCCTATTCCTTTGTTCCACTTGACCAAACTCATAGCTATTTCACCAGAACTCCTTTTATTCTATTGACTGAGTACGTGAAACCACCCATATACCTATTTCAACTACAAAAAAAGTGTTCAGAAATTAATTTGGCCAATTTCACACAAAATTCAAGAAAGGCCAATTTCAAAATAGGGCCCAGAATAAACAATGCAGACATTCCTGGCACTAAAATAACATTTCCTTTGTTCATTAGCCACGTCTCTAGGCCCCACTTATATTACGCTTGCTTTTCATTTTGCATTTTTATTCACACAAAAAATGGATAATTTACTATTATTCAGACTACTGCATAATTGTAATAATTGTATAAATAATATCAGTGCATTCGTTAATGCATCCTCTTCAAGGGGGACTCCTTGGCGTGGTGAAGAGGCTCTTGGTCTGAGGAATTAGACCTGTTAGTCTCCTTCCTCAGAACGAACCTAATTACCCCCCAATCCCCCCTTCCCTATCCCATCCTCCCCATCCTCCCCTTTTTCCTTTCCTCCTCCTCCCCACCCCTCCCTTTTGCCCTTCCTCTTTTTGGCCTTTGGGATTTTTCCCACAGGCGCACTAGTTCCTAGGTAGGGGAAAGGGTACCGGGGTCCATCCCATTCCGTTGAGGTTCTTAGCGGTGGCGTAGGTTGCCGTGGAATCTGGATCACTGGGGGATGTCCCGATCCCTCTCCGGTATCCCGGAGGGTGGCTTTGGGTGTCTATCAGGCGACGGGTGTATCTCTGGAGGCCACCTTTCGGATTCTGGGGTGGTGGCTGAAGGAGGTATGCTTTGTGGCAGATATCCGGCCACCCTCTCTTTTGTCCACCGAGGTAGCTCGGCAGATGTGAGGTTGCTATCCCAGATTGCTGGTTTACTGGCATGAAGGGTAGGGTATGGCACAGGTTCCATGCTGCATCTGCGCTACTTGCAGTGCTGAGGTCCTCTTGGGTGCAGAGGGAGATTTCTGGCCCTTTCATTCCTCCTAGGAACTATCCCTCCCCGGTCCCCCCTTTTTTTATTCTTTTTTTTTTATTTTTATTTTCTTCTTTTTTTTTTATTAAAAACAAAAAGAAAGAAGTAACCTAACCATGGAGTCCCCAATCCATGACCCCGCTACCCCCGGGCCCCTTATTGTTACCGCATCCCGTTCTGACCTCGCCTCGTCTTTTGGCCACTCTTCGGACACCCCTAAGGCCCCTGTACCTCTTGCTGGTGCTGTTTCGTCACCCGCTTCAGGTGCCGGGGTTTCGACTGACTCCTTCGATTTGTCTGACCTCTGCTCTCCTTTTACTATGCTTCTGGCCTCTCTCTCTACGGTGTGGTGATTTTCGAATTGCCAGCCCGTCCCACATCGGACCAACTTTGGTCCCACTTCTAAACGCCAATGACAATCTCCTGATGATGTTACTTTGTTACCTTCCCATTCTACTCGGAAAAGACCAACACGTCATGCACTCCCTCTCCACACTCAGTTTCGGACCACACAATGGACTAAATTCTTTACTTTAAGACCGACTTCTTGTACTGCCTATCTTTCCGACCATAGTACAGTGGACCCCCGCATACCGATGGCATCACATAACGATTAATCCGCATACCGCTTGCTTTAATCGCAAAAATTTTGCCTCGCATACCGCTTAAAAACCCGCTCACCGATGTTCGTCCGAGACGCGTCCAATGTGCGCCCTCTGCCAGCCTCACGTGCCGCTGGTGGCATTGTTTACCAGCCAGCCTCCGCGGTAACATCCAAGCATACAATCGGAATATTTCGTATTATTACAGTGTTTTCAGTGCTTTTTCTGGAAAATAAGTGACCATGGGCCCCAAGAAAGCTTCTAGTGCCAACCCTACAGCAATAAGGGTGAGAATTCCAATAGAGATGAAGAAAGAGATCATTGATAAGTATGAAAGTGGAGTGCGTATCGCCGACCTGGCCAGGTTGTACAAGAAACCCCAATCAACCATCGCTACTATTGGTGGTACAGCTGCTGCTGCTGCTGCTGCACTGTCAGCTGCTGCTGCACTGTCAGCTGCTGCTGCACTGTCAGCTGCTGCTGCTGCTGTAGCATCGTCTGCTGCTGCTGTAGCATCATCTGCTGTTGCTGTAGCATCGTCTGCTGCTGCTGTAGCATCGTCTGCTGCTGCTGTAGCATCGTCTGCTGCTGCTGTAGCATCGTCTGCTGCTGCTGTAGCATCGTCTGCTGCTGCTGTAGCATCGTCTGCTGCTGCTGTAGCATTGTCTGCTGCTGCTGTAGCATCGTCTGCTGCTGCTGTAGCACTGTCAGCTGCTGCTGCTGCTGTAGCATCGTCTGCTGCTGCTGTAGCATTGTCTCCCGCTGCTGTAGCACTGTTGTTGGTGTGGCTTATTGAGAATATACCAAGAAACAATTAACCCCAGAGGATTTGCCACCCAGGATAACCCAAAAAAGTCAGTGTCATCGAAGACTGTCTAACTTATTTCCATTGGGGTCCTTAATCTTGTCTCCCAGGATGCAACCCACACCAGTTGACTAACACCCAGGTGAACAGGGAAAAATGCCTGGAACTAGTGCTCATATTGGTGAATTTAAAGCCAGCAAAGGTTGGTTTGAGAGATTTAAGAATCGTAGTGACATACACAGTGTGATAAGGCATGTTCTGGAAGAAAATACCAAACAGGACCTACAGTACTCAGGAGGAAAAGGCACTCCCAGGACACAGTGTCTCATCAGTCATTGCTGCATCTTCAATAAAGGTAAGTGTCATTTATTCTTCATTTAGTAGACTAGTACATGCACAATATATACTGTGCATGTACTACTCTACTATTGTGCATGTATCCTTCTCTTTGTGTGTAGGAAAATGTATATTTCACGTGGTAAAAATTTTTTTTTCATACTTTTGGGTGTCTTGCACGGATTAATTTGATTTCCATTATTTCTTATGGGGAAAATTCATTCGCATACCGATTATTTCGCATAACAATGACCCCTCTTGCACGGATTAAAATCAGTATGTGGGGGTCCACTGTATTGGCAAAGGGCTCCTACGCCATGTTGGTAGAGATATTTCTTTTCATGCTCTTAAGAGTGGTACGTGCATCATCACAGTCCAGAATGCTACCCGAGCCCATGATCTTTCTCTTTCACATATCGATACTATTCCTATCACTATCGAAAAACATCATTCCCTCAATTCTTGTAGTGGTACTATTATTCTGCCCCATACTATAGTCCAACAGAATTTCCAGACATGTGGCAATGACATTCTCGAACAGCTGGAACTCCAAGATCTCCCAATTCTCAAGGTAGACACTTATGTTCTTCCTGGCTCGTTTAACTTTTGACAGCCGTGAACTCCCATCCTCTGTTTATGTAGCAGGGCATCGGTTACAGGTTCGGAAGGTGATCCCTACACCACAACAGTGTAGAAATTGCTGGCGATTTGGCCACCCAGCAAAATATTGCAGATCTATAGCCGAATGCCCAGACTGTGGTGCCGATGACCATTCTAATATGTCTTGCAGTCGACCCCCCTCTTGTCTTAATTGTCATGAGGCTCACCCTTCGTACTCTCGCCGTTGCCAGGTCTACTTAAATGAGCGGGAAATTCGTTGCCTCAAAGAGGCAGAAGGTCTCCCTTATGCTATGGCAGTTTCTCATCTCCGCCTCTGAGGGAGACTACCCTGTGTTTCTTATTCTTGTGTTTCAAAACGTCCCCCCACTTCTGAGGTCCCATCTTCTGAAGCCTCCTCTGCGGTTGCCAGTCCCATAGTCACTCCTGTATCTAATTCTTTTGCTGTCCTGGGCTCAGACGTCCCTACTTCAACACCTCAGTCTGTTCTCACTTCTTCATGTTCTCCCTCACAAACCCCAGTATCGACAAGACCTCGTACGACACCTCCTCCCAATCGTCCCTCTACTTCTCAGAAGTCCAAAAAATCTCCTTTAACCCCTCCTTCCCTTCATCCACCTCCACATTTTGCCTTCCCGGTCTCTGTACCTGGGTCTTTCCCTTTCACTGGCTCTGTTACAAGTGTGGAGGTTCATCCTCCTCCTTGTACTGTGCCTTCCTCCCCTGTCCCCTCCCAAGTTTCTTCCTCTTGTGCCACCTCCCAGGTTTCTGCCTCTTCTGTCTCCTCCCGCACTTCTCCAGTTCCCTGCACCCTTTCGCCCCCCCCCCCTACCTTGGTACAGTCCATTACAGTTCCGATCTTTACTCAAACTCCTCCTTCCATCTCCAATATTGTCTCCCATACGACGTCTCTGAACTCCGAAACACTTGAAGCAATCTCTGAATATATTGCAGAGACCAAACCATCAATGGACACTGATCCACCCTCTGTTCCTTCTCTTTCCTCTTCTCCATCTGCGCAACTCCTTTTTTCACAGCGCACCGTTCCTTCGCTGCTTGAACGTTTTCCGCTGCCACCGCATGTGGACTTTTCTAACCCCTCTAGTCCATAAGTACCTTTACCTGCGGATTTCTAGTATCTTTATCGTTGCCAATCATGGCCTATTTACAGTGGAATATATGCGGCCTTAGGGGTAATCGGGGTGAGCTTCAGATGTTGCTCTCCCAATTTTCCCCTGTTGGTGTTTGCTTACAAGAACCAAAATTACACTCTGCTGTTATCTATCCCATCTCAGGCTATAATTTATTGTATTCTTCAGATCCTTTTCCTGATGGGACCTTTAACGAAAGTGCCCTTCTTCTACGCACTTATATTCCGCACCATCAGCTATTTGTTCATACTTTGCTGCATTACACAGCAGCCCGTATCCACCTGCATAGGTGGTATACACTCTATTCTTTGTATCTCTCTCTTTCTCGAGCATTATCTATTCCGGATATTGCCTTTCTTGTTTCGTCATTACCGCCACCACTTCTGTTACTTTGCGATTTTAATGCCCATCATTTCCTCTGGGGGGGGGGGGTCTCACTGTGATTCCCGTGGCATTCAGCTAGAGGCTTTTCTTGCTTCCCACCCCCTTCATGTTTTAAATACAGGTACTCACACCCATTTTGATCCTCGTACTCATACTCTCTCTTTCATCAATCTCTCAATCTGCTCTTCCTCTGCCGCACTAGACTTCACCTGGTCTGCTCTCCCGGATTTACATAGCAGCAATCATTTTCTAATCATTCTTACTTCCCCTTCATATTCACCACCACTTCGTAACCCACGCTGGGAATTTGATCAGGCATATTGGGACCTTTACTCACAACTAACTGTTTTTAGTGAGGTTCCTTCTTTGTCCTCCATTGATGAGCTTTTACACCTCTTCTCATCCTCAGTTTTAACCGCAGCTTCTCATTCTATACCCCAAACCTCGGGCAGGCATTCTCAGAAATGCGTGCCTTGGTGGTCTCCTGCTTGTGCTCGTGCAGTATGTTTGAAACGTGCTGCGTGGGGCAGGTACCGGTATAATAGAACCACTGAGAGACTTCATGATTTTAAGCAGAAGCGTGCGATCGTTCGCTGTGTCATCCATGACGCTAAACACACTTGCTGGCGAGATTATGTCTTCACCATCACCTCTGCTTCCTCTATGAGTGCAGTCTGGAAAAAAGTATGGAAACTGAGTGGTAAATATTCTCCTGACCTGGCTCCTGTTCTGCAGGTTGCCAGTGTTGATATACCAAACCCTCTAGATGTTGCCATTGAAATTGGCAATCATCTGGTCCATATTTCTCTGGGGCTCCATCTCTGCCCCTCGTTTCTTTCCTCAAAGTCTGCCAGAGAGTTAGCACCCTTGGACTTTTCTTCTCTCAGAGAAGAACAGCATAATGTGCCTTTTACACTTCAGGAACTGGAGGCAACACTCTCAGCTTGCCGATCATTTACATCAGTCAGCCCTTGCAGTCCTCTTACGCCTTTTCAATCTTATTTGGTCACAAGGAGTTCTTCCACAGCTGTGGAAATCTGCCATTGTTCTCCCTTTCTGCAAACCGGGTACTACGGGACATGAAGCCTCCCACTATCATCCCATCGCTCTTAGCAGTGCAGTTTGCAAAGTGATGGAATGTCTGGTAAATAGACGTTTAATGTGGTATTTAGAGACACACAACAGTATCTTCACTCGTCAATATGGCTTTTGTAAGGGCCGTTCTACCATAGACCCCTTACTATGTTTGGATACGTATGTTCGTAATGCCTTTGCGAATAACCACTCAGTTATTGCCATATTTTTTGACCCTGAGAAGGCATATGACAGAACTTGGAGGTATAATATTTTGGCCCAAGCCCACTCCTTAGGCCTCCGAGGCAATCTACCATCTTTCCTTAAGAACTTTTTAACTGATAGACATTTCCGTGTTCGAGTGAATAATGTGCTCTCCCCGGACTTTGTCCAAGCTGAAGGTGTCCCTCAGGGATGTGTTCTGAGCACAAAATGCTATAAATGATTTGGCCTCTGTTCTTCCGTCCAATATTTGGTCATCACTCTATGTAGATGACTTCGTTATTGCTTGTGCAGGCGCTGACTGTCACCTCATTACAATTTCTCTCCAGCATGTGGTCGACCATGTTTCCAACTGGGCCACCACACATGGGTTTAAATTTTCCTGTACAAAAACTCACCAAATTGCTTTCACTAGACGCTTTGTCATCTCCGATTATCCTTTGTACCTCTATGGCTCCCGTATCCCTGAACGTGATACAGTCAGGTTTCTAGGCCTTCTCTTTGACCGTAGGTTATCCTGGAAACCCCACATTACCTCTCTAAAGGCAACTTGTCACAGCCGGCTAAACCTTCTTAAGACCCTTGCTCATCTTTCATGGGGAGCTGATCATCGAAATCTCCTTCGCCTACATTCAACTCTCATTTTATCGAAACTCGATTATGGTGGCCAGATCTATTCAGCGGCCTCTCCTGCTACTCTCTCTAGCCTTAACCCCATCCATCACCAAGGATTACGTTTATGCCTTGGTGCTTTTTGCTCTTCCCCTGTTGAGAGCCTCTATGCAGAGGCGAATGTTCCATCCTTGTCTGATCGCCGTGATGCCCATTGTGTTCGGTACTATGTGCGCTCTCATGATCTCCGCAATCCTTCCATTTATAGAATAGTCACTGATATTAGTAGACAGTCTTTATTTGTTCGCCGCCCCTGTTTGCGCCATCCCTTCTCTCTTCGCTTACATTCGCAGTAGACAGTCTTTATTTGTTCGCCGCCTCTGTTTGCGCCATCCCTTCTCTCTTCGCTTACATTCGCTCTTGTTTTCCCTTCAGTTACCACCTTTATATGTTCATGTAGCATCTCGCTTTTCCCTACCCCCCTGGGAAGTTCCAGCTGTTCGGGTCTGTTCTTTCTCACTTCCTTGCTCGAAAGCCCATCTGCCTACAGTGGCTTCCCGTTCTCTTTTTCTTGATCACTTCCACTCTCATTCTCATGCCATCGCCGTGTACACATATGGCTCTAAATCTCCTGACGGCGTTGGATTCGCAGCAGCGTTTCCGGACAGCATTGTGCTAGGGCATTTACTATCTTCGGCTAGCATTTTTACTGCTGAATTGTATGCCATTCTTGCAGCACCTATTCGTATTGCGTCTATGCCTGTGTCATCATTTGTGGTTGTCTCAGACTCCCTTAGTGCTCTACAGGCTATACAGAAATTTGATACACCTCACCCCCTAGTTCTCCATGTCCAACTTTGGCTATGCCGTATCTCTACCAAGTATAAAGATATTGTTTTTTTTGTTGAGTCCCTGGTCATGTTGACATACAGGGCAATGAACAGGCAGACACTGCTGCACGGTCAGCAGTACATGACCTGCCAATTTCATATAGAGGTGTTCCATTTCCGGACTATTTTGCTGTAATAGCTACCCACCTTCACATCTGTTGGCAACAATGTTGGTCTGCTCTGCTCAATAACAAACTTTGTTCTATTAAACCGAGTATAGGTTACTGGCCGTCTTCTTGTCACCAGTGTCGAGGTTGGGAGACTACTCTCTCCCGCCTTCGCATTGGCCATACTCGTCTTACTCATGGATATCTCATGGAGAGGCGCCCTGCTCCTCTCTGTGAGAATTGTCAGGTTCCATTATCGGTCACCCACATTCTGTTAGACTGCCCACTTTATCAACGAGCATGCAGAATTTACATCTAACGTCGTCTTCGCGCTGCTGCTCTCTCTTTACCTTCCCTTCTCGCTGATGGACCCACCTTTCATCCTGACTCTCTCATTGACTTTTTGACAACAACTGACTTACTCCACAAACTCTGATGATGATACCTTCAGCCCTTTCTACCTCAATCTCTTGCTACCCTCTACCCCCGCACTATCCCCTGCCCCGCTGTTTTCTGTAACCTACTAATCATCCCTCCCCCCTTCTGCCGTCCAATACCCTCACTTCCTTCCCTACCCTGCAGCGCTGTATAGCCCTTGTGGCTTAGCGCTTCTTTTTTATTATAATAATAATCGTGAATGCATATTAGACCGACCAGTTGATGTGTATTGGATGCATGACGGGATTTGTTTACTCTTGAACATCATCAAAAACCTAATATTTTTGCTAATTTGATCTAAATTTCAACCTACCTTTAGTAGGTAAAACCATTTCTGTAATATATCTTCCGTTCTATCAAATGAGACCAAGAAAATGAGAATGCAACCATAAATACCATACGAAAATTATGTCAGTTTGTTGTGAATCATTGGGTCCCACCTTCCCTTTACTGACAGGGTTATTCATCTGATGAAATTATTCGACCTCTAAATTGGCAGGATGGGACCATCTCCACTAGCAGTCAGGAGATCTGACCTCTTTGCTGCCAATATGCAAGTTCCTAATCCAGCAAGGGAACCTCCTTTGCTACCAGCAAGAGAACCTCCTTTGCTACCAGCAAGAGAACCTCCTTTGCTACCAGCAAGAGAACCTCCTTTGCTACCAGCAAGAGAACCTCCTTTGCTACCAGCAAGGGAACCTCCTTTGCTACCAGTAAGAGAACCTCCTTTGCTACCAGCAAGAGAACCTCCTTTGCTACCAGCAAGGGAACCTCCTTTGCTACCAGCAAGAAGTGTGTCAAAATTATCAGTAATGACAATAAGGTAAGATGAAGTTTATCTTCGTAAATCACTGGACCAAGAAAAGGCTGAGGGCCCAGATAAGGTGACCCCTAGATTGCTGAATAGAGGTGCAGACCAACTAGCATCACCTCTGACTTGCATCTTTCAGCACTGCCTAGCATGGTGTAGAAAAAGGCAAATGTGGTTCCTGTTCACAAAAAGAAGAGTGGAGTAGAAAAAAGCAGCTATGTAGTGACCAGTGTCACTTCTATGAATAACTAGCAAGACTTTAGACAATAAGGAGCCATGTTGTAACTCTTGCAAACAAGGTGGCCAGGAAGCTTACAGCACTTCGACATACCTTATGTCTGCTTGATAGTAGAGGTTGCAAGTTTCTGTATGAGACACATGTACGCTCACACCTTGAGTATGCTCCAGTTTCTTGGGTTGTCTGCCCCCTGTCTCATCTGCAACTTTTGAGAGAATAGAAAACAGTGCAAGATGACTCATCTTTCACTTGAATCTGGCCTGGACAGATCTGTCATATCAGCAGAGCATTTGGCACCGATGGGATGTGGGTGGCTTTACTCTTATATACAAGGTCAATGTTGTCAAAGTACCACACTTGGCTCCACTCTGAGGGTAGTGAGAAGTGAGCTTCTGTACAACAAGACATGCAGCAAACAGAAACTACACTCACTTCATCTGTGATCATTTATTCCCAGGATGACTCAAGTCTGGAACATATTTGTACAGCATAACAACAACAATAAAATAAAGTTACTTGACCAAATGAAATCACTGGCCCACAGATAGCTCCAAGTTAATCCTGTTTCCTATGTGTATATTTCATAATAAAAGGGCTTTCAGATGAGCTGATGTAGGTAACAGCTTTTAGTTTGTAAATAAAGTTAGGAACTCTTCAGCTAACCTGTGAAAAAATAAGAGAAAATGAGAGAGAGAGAGAAGATTGAAGATAATTCTACTGTAAGGTATTTAGAAGTGACTGAAGGTCTGGGTAATGTTGGTTGTTGCATTACTAGTGAGTTATCGTAACCTTATTTAAGTAACCCTGCATCTTCAATTCTGTGTTGTCATGTGCACCTGCTGCTGGATATCAATAATGTGCTGTCGTGTGCACCTGCTGTTGGATATCAATACTGTGTTGTGTGCACCTGCTGTTGGATATCAGTACTCTGTTGTGTGCACCTGCTGTTGGATATCAATACTGTGTTGTCATGTGCACCTGTTGCTGGATATCAATACTGTGTTGTCATATGCATTAGCTGTTGGATATCAATACTGTGTTGTCATGTGCACCTGCTGCTGGATATCAATACTGTGTTGTCATGTGCACCTGCTGCTGGATATCAATACTGTGTTGTCATGTGCACCTGCTGTTGGATATCAATACCATGTTGTTGTGTGCACCTGCTGCTGGTTATCAATACTGTGTTGTCATATGCACCTGCTGTTTGATATCAATACTGTGTTGTCATATGCACCTGCTGTTTGATATCAATACTGTTGTTGTTGTGTGCACCTGCTGCTCGATATCAATACTGTGTTGTCATGTGCACCTGCTGCTGGATATCAATACTGCGTTGTCATGTGCACCTGCTGCTGGATATCAATACTGTGTTGTCATGTGCACCTGCTGCTGGATATCAATACTGTGTTGTCATGTGCACCTGCTGTTGAATATCAATACTGTGTTGTCATGTGCACCTGCTGCTGGTTATCAATACTGTGTTGTCATATGCACCTGCTGTTGGATATGAATACCGTGTTGTTGTGTGCACCTGCTGCTGGATATCAATACTGTGTTGTCATGTGCACCTGCTGCTGGATATCAATACTGTGTTGTCATGTGCACCTGCTGCTGGATATCAATACTGTGTTGTTGTGTGCACCTGCTGCTGGATATCAATACTGTGTTGTCATGTGCATTTGCTGCTGGATATCAATACTGTGTTATCGTGTGCACTTGCTGTTGGATATGAATACAGTGGACCCCCGCATAACGATATTATTTCAATCCAGAAGTCTGTTTGGGTGCCGTTATAGACCGAATTTGTTCCCATAAGAGATATTGTGAATTAGATTAGTCCGTTTCAGACCCCCAAAAATACACCTACAAAAGCACTTACAAAAATACACTTACATAATTGGTCGAGTTGGGAGCTGATCGTTATGCGGGGGTCCACTGTACTGTGTTGCCATGTGCACTGGCTGCTGGATATCAATACTGTGTTGTCATGTGCACCTACTGCTGGATATCAATATTGTGTTGTCATGTGCACCTGCTGCTGGATATCAATACTGTGTTGTCGTATGCACCTACTGTTGGATATCAATACTGGGTTGTTGTGTGCACCTGCTGTTGGATATGAATACTGTGTTATCATGTGCACCTGCTGCTGGATATCAATACTGTGTTGTCTTGTGCACCTGCTGCTGGATATCAATACTGTGTTGTCATGTGCACCTGCTGCTGGATATCAATACTGTGTTGCCATGTGCACCTGCTGATGGATATCAATACTGTGTTGTCATGTGCACCTGCTGCTGGATATCAATACTGTGTTGTTGTGTGCACCTACTGCTGGATATCAATACTGTGTTGTCATGTGCACCTGCTGCTGGATATCAATACTGTGTTGTCGTATGCACCTACTGTTGGATATCAATACTGGGTTGTTGTGTGCACCTGCTGTTGGATATGAATACTGTGTTATCATGTGCACCTGCTGCTGGATATCAATACTGTGTTGTCTTGTGCACCTGCTGCTGGATATCAATACTGTGTTGTCATGTGCACCTGCTGCTGGATATCAATACTGTGTTGCCATGTGCACCTGCTGATGGATATCAATACTGTGTTGTCATGTGCACCTGCTGCTGGATATCAATACTGTGTTGTCATGTGCACCTGCTGCTGGATATCAATACTGTGTTGTCATGTGCACCTGCTGTTGGATATCAATACCGTGTTGTTGTGTGCACCTGCTGCTGGTTATCAATACTGTGTTGTCATATGCACCTGCTGTTGGATATGAATACCGTGTTGTTGTGTGCACCTGCTGCTGGATATCAATACTGTGTTGTCATGTGCACCTGCTGCTGGATATTAATACTGTGTTGTTGTGTGCACCTGCTGCTGGATATCAATACTGTGTTATCGTGTGCACTTGCTGTTGGATATGAATACAGTGGACCCCCGCATAACGATATTATTTCAATCCAGAAGTCTGTTTGGGTGCCGTTATAGACCGAATTTGTTCCCATAAGAGATATTGTGAATTAGATTAGTCCGTTTCAGACCCCCAAAAATACACCTACAAAAGCACTTACAAAAATACACTTACATAATTGGTCGAGGTGGGAGCTGATCGTTATGCGGGGGTCCACTGTACTGTGTTGCCATGTGCACTGGCTGCTGGATATCAATACTGTGTTGTCATGTGCACCTACTGCTGGGTATCAATATTGTGTTGTCGTGTGCACCTGCTGCTGGATATCAATACTGTGTTGTCATGTGCACCTGCTGCTGGATATCAATATTGTGTTGTCGTGTGCACTTGCTGCTGGATATCAATACTGTGTTGTCGTGTGCACCTGCTGCTGGATATCAATACTGTGTTGTTGTGTGCACCTGCTGCTGGATATCAATACTGTGTTGTTGTGTGCACCTGCTGCTGGATATCAATACTGTGTTGTCATGTGCACCTGCTGCTGGATATCAGTATTGTGTTGTCATGTGCACCTGCTGCTGGATATCAATACTGTGTTGTTGTGTGCACCTGCTGTTGGATATCAATACTGTGTTGTTGTGTGCACCTGCTGTTGGATATCAATACTATGTTGTCGTGTGCACCTGCTGTTGGATATCAATACTGTGTTGTCATGTGCACCTGCTGCTGGATATCAATACTGTGTTGTCATGTGCACCTGCTGTTGGATATCAATATTATGTTGTCGTATGCATCTGCTGTTGGATATCAATACACATACTATGTTGTCATGTGCATCTGCTGTTGGATATCAATACTATGTTGTCGTGTGCATCTGCTTCTGGATATCAATAATGTGTTGTCGTGTTCACTTGCTGCTGGATATCAAGTGCTCTTAAAGCAAGTGTTTCAAGTTTGGAATAAGTGAAACTTAGAACTTGCTTCACAAGCTGTCTCTTTGCTCCAACTACAGCTGTGTCTCTCTGCTCCAACTACAGCTGTATCTCTCTGTTCCAACTACAGCTGTGTCTCTCTGCTCCAACTACAACTGTGTCTCTCTGCTCCAACTACAGCTGTGTCTCTCTGCTCCAACTTAAGCTGTGTCTCTCTTCTCCAACTTAAGTTGCCTCTCTCTGCTCCAACTTAAGCTGTGTCTTCTCCAACTTAAGCTTGTCTCCACTCCAATTGCAGCTGTGTGTCTGCTCGGACTTAAGCTTTGTTTATGTTGGCTTTATTTTTAGTATAATATTGACAATAACTGTTTATTAGTCTTGTCATCAAACTACATTGTTGTTTAGTACCAGAGTCTTATACCACATCTCTTATCTTAGTATTGAAACTGTTATATTATGCTCCTTTAAAGTAACAGTGACCGTATTATTATTGTCTTGATTGGACAGATCAGTGTCACCAAGTGGAGGAGAGTTTGTACGGAGTACCTCCCACTCAAGCTTTGACTCCAGGTCCTTGCCCCGGAGGACACCCTCAGCACCTGCCACTCAGAAGAGGACGACTGCCATGGAGGAGGATAATAATCAGGTGAGAGACAGAGAGAGAGAGAATAATCAGGTGAGAGAGCAATAATCAGGCAAGAGAGATAATCAGGTGCAAGATAGATAATCATGAGGTGAGAAAGATAATAATCAGGTAAGAGAGAGAGAATAATCAAATGAGAGAAATGATAATCATGTGAGAGATAGAATAATCAGATGTGAGAGAGATAACAGTCAGCTGAGAAAGATAGTCAGATGAGAGAGATAATAATCAGGTGAGAGAGATAATCAGATGAGAAAGATAATCAAATGAGAGATATAATAATCAGACGAGATTTAATAATTAGTTGAAAAGATAATCAGATGAAAGATATAATAATCAAATGAGATTTAATAATTAGGTGAAAAGATAATCAAATGAGAAAAATAATAGTCAGCTAAGAGAGAGAGAGAGAGATAATAATCAGGTGGTAGAGATAATAGTGATTAGAGAGATAATAATCAGATGAGAGAGATAATAATCAGGTGAGAGAGATAATAATGATGAGAGAAATAATAATCAGGTGAGAGAAATAATCAGGTAAGAGATAATCTGATGAGAGGTAATAATCAGATGAGAGAGAATAATCAGATGAGAGATTATACCATCAAATTATTGTTCAGTAAGCTTGAGCTCAGAAGGTAGATTATAATATAATTAGTTACCTGTAAAATAATAAATTACCTTGGTTGTTGATAATTCTATGCTGGTTCTGTCAGGCTTTACACCTCCTAACATTTCTTGACAATTTTTTATTTAATTTTTAAAAGAGCATTAAGACAAAATTGTGTTCCCAGATCATATGTTATTTGAAGGTAGAATGTATATGATTTTTCTTGTGTGTGGTGTTTGTTTATTTGTTTGCAAGCTAATTGTTATACTATGATGGTGTTTTTATAACATTTGTTTATTGAGCAGAGTGAACGAGGGTGGGAACTGAGTGCTGGTGGTCCTCACCTGCAACAGTCATTCAGTGAGGAAGGTGGAGAACTCTCTGATGGTGAAGGTGAAGATGCTGAGTCATTATTCTCACACATGGATATTCTCTCTCCGTCACATCACACCGATGCTCAGACTCTGGCACTTATGTTACAGGAGCAGCTCGATGCTATTAATAATGAAATAAGGTAAGTCTTTATAACTGCTAGTATATATAATACCTGTAATTCCTCCTCCTTTTTATTGTAGTCTCTTTTAACTTTATTTTACACGTATTGTTCTTAAAATTATCATAGAAAAGATACCATCAGTTCTCCCTTTGTAGACAGCTTTAATTGTGGCTTATATCATTTGGCTTTGCCTCTTGCCCTTTGTGGAATGGTTATCCTCCAGCCAACTCTCAGAGGATGAATAAGATACAGTACAAAGTGTGTGCACGTTCCTTTGCATATTTGATCCCTCCACACTGGTCCGAGAGCGTAAACTTCAACTCACTGCAAAAGCTGTCATAAGAAATCCAGTAAATAACTCCTTGTTTTCTTTTATTGGCTGACATTATTCCCAGAATCATTCTTCAGAGAAACTTCACTCTCAAGCACAGTGCCTTTGTCAAATTAAATTCTTTGAAAGTGATATTAATGTATTTTAGATTTTCTTAATGCCACTCTATTTTAGTTTATTATTTGTAAAGTAATGCAGATAATGAGCATGAGATTAAGAATGCAAGAGTTTTAGTTGCTACATTCAGTAGGTGAGTGTATGTTAGTGTTGCTAGGTTCAGTAGATGAGTGTATGTTAGTGTTGCTAGGTTCAGTAGGTGAGTGTATGTTAGTGTTGCTAGGTTCAGTATGTGAGTGTATGTTATTGTTGCTAGGTTCAGTAGGTGAGTGTATGTTAGTGTTGCTAGGTTCAGTAGATGAGTGTATGTTAGTGTTGCTAGGTTCAGTAGGTGAGTGTATGTTAGTGTTGCTAGGTTCAGTAGGTGAGTGTATGTTAGTGTTGCTAGGTTCAGTAGGTGAGTGTATGTTAGTGTTGCTAGGTTCAGTAGGTGAGTGTATGTTAGTGTTGCTAGGTTCAGTAGGTGAGTGTATGTTAGTGTTGCTAGGTTCAGTAGGTGAGTGTATGTTAGTGTTGCTAGGTTCAGTATGTGAGTGTATGTTAGTGTTGCTAGGTTCAGTAGGTGAGTGTATGTTAGTGTTGCTAGGTTCAGTAGATGAGTGTATGTTAGTGTTGCTAGGTTCAGTAGGCGAGTGTATGTTAGTGTTGCTAGGTTTAGTAGATGAGTGTATGTTAGTGTTACTAGGTTCAGTAGGTGAGTGTATGTTAGTGTTGCTAGGTTCAGTAGATGAGTGTATGTTAGTGTTGCTAGGTTTAGTAGATGAGTGTATGTTAGTGTTACTAGGTTCAGTAGGTGAGTGTATGTTAGTGTTGCAAGGTTCAGTAGGTGAGTGTATGTTAGTGTTGCTAGGTTCAGTAGGTGAGTGTATGTTAGTGTTGCTAGGTTCAGTAGGTGAGTGTATGTTAGTGTTGCTAGGTTCAGTAGGTGAGTGTATGTCATTGTTAGTGGTGACTGATATAATCTGATCTTCTCTGACCACTAAGGGGATAACTTCAATGTTTAACTTCTACTGAGTGATACACCATGTGACTGCTGTGTAGGCGTGCACCAGACTTGATACAAAATCAGTATTCTTTTTACTCCTAATATTTTTAGTAGCATTTCTTAAATATTATTAAGAATCACTTTACAAAACATATTTAGAACCCCACCTTCCAAGTTTCTGATGTTGATAATAGAAGTACCTGGAGAGTTTGAATCTTTTTATATCCAATTGTTGGTGGAGCAAGAGATTTTGAATCTTTTATGTTTGTTCATATTGAGCTTTGCACAGAGGTAGTATTGTAACCAATCAGGTTGACCTCCACTGTAACCAAGCTCAACATCTCTTGCAAAGCTCAATGTCATCTGCAATATTAGTATGGGAAAAGTTTTCATTGATGCACCTTTGGTGCTGGATTGCATTCTACAGAATGTAATTAAATTATACCCCACCTGCTGGTGGTAACCTCACAGACACCTGCTGGTGGTAACCTCACAGACACCTGTTGGTAGTAACCTCACAGACACCTGCTGGTGGTAGCCTCATAGACGCCTTCTGGTGGTAACCTCACAGACACCTGCTAGTCGTAACCTCACAGACACCTGCTGGTGGTAGCCTCACAGACAACTGCTGGTGGTAATTTCACAGACACGCCCTGCTTTGTTTTCGCTAGTACACAAACATGTCTGTCTGTCTATTTGTCTGTCTATCAAGCTCGCTGTCTATCTGTCTATCCGTCTAGCTCTCTGTATCAGAGAGCCACAAGACTGCATCATCACGTTTACTCACATCTTCAAGCAGAGTATAGCACTTTGTCTGGATTTTTTTAGTTATCCTGGGTAATTTATACTACGTATATTTGTATTTATGTGTACCTGTGAGACAGAGATAGACAGAGACAGATTGAAAGAGACAGACAGATAGACAGAGACTGATAGAGACAGAGAGACAGAGACAGATAGACAGACAGATAGACAGAGAAAGAGACAGACTGTTACAAAAAAACACAATATCTAGTAATGAAAGAGATCTCCAGTGAATACTAGAAAGGACTGCCCTTCTAGCACCCAGCCTGTTACTGGGTTTTTGTAACAAGTAGTCAGTATCCTGGTCCAATTATCCATTAGAATTTGGTAAGATTCAATAGTGCTTCAGGATTACAACTGGTAGGCTACTAACTAAAGAAATTAAAATTTAATAAGTTTATTAATAACAATAAAGTTGTCTAGGCATATAATATCAAAGTAAATTAAAGTAATCAATTGAATATAATATAGGATACAAGTTGCTACACTCCTCTCGTGTACAGTAGTATTGTGCTGAAGGCACATATCACATCTTTATGGCTTTTAAGTACCGTCTGGTACATTGTTAGCATTTAATAACATAATACAAATATATACAAGTAAGTTTGTGTGTATGTGTGCAAGTGCTCTAAGTAGTTCGCTATGTCTCAAGACTCGACTAGACTTAACCAGTGACTGACTAAAAGTCCTCACATAAACTAACTTCTTGACCAACCTGGCAATCAGAACAGCTTGCTTGAACAATAAAATGACTGTTAAGCCGAACAGCAATATAACCAGCAAAAGTGACACAGAATCAGGAACAAGGAGATAATATAACAACACTAAGTAGGGGCCATCTGCAGATCCTTCGCAAAAGTCACAAAACTCCCATACTACTGAATCTAAGTTCAGCATTAGAAAATCCCTGACTGTGACAGTACACAGATACCAGTACAAATTAGGTCAGAAGCTACAGCTCAGGACCTGAGTTTCTCAGAATGTCTATGTGACACACAACCTCAGTACAACGTCGAAAATCACTAAGTCTAGGCTATGTTCTGTGAACAGAGTTATACAGAACCAACAACAAGAAAGCGACAGAGACGATCTTCCAACAAGGACCCGCAATGGAGAGCTGCAGAGGGATGTCTTATTGGAAGCAACGAAAAACAGACAAGAGCGAGCACAGGCCAGGCAGTCTCTCCTCCAGGTGAGGTGTGATCACCCCACCCTGATCACGTGACTCTCTGTGGACTGCTGCTGCCCAGCAACACAAAGAAGCCGGCAGCGAAACAAGCAGAGCGATAGTTAGACAAGGCCGTCAGCTACCTAACACTCACGAACTATGAGCACTAAATAATATATAAATGTTACATCCTACCTAATAATATAACTAAGTCAAATAATAATATAAAGCAATATATTTATGATTTAGCTAATATCGCAAATATAAGCAATATAAAATTATATGAACAGGTAATATACATAATATACATTGTGACCCATTCGGGTGTCGCAATACCCCCCAGCACGACAAACGGTTGCACTAGGAGTTGCGTTAGTGTCTTTCACATTACTACTCTTGTAAGAACTCATGTCACTTTAATAACACAATTTAATATAAAAAATCAGTCACTCTTGTGCCAAGCATTTCTTATATTTTACGGTGTCTACTTCACTATAAGTTATGCCCCTCATACTATTGCAGTACACAGTGTATCGTATCTCTGCATACTCGTGGTTATGTAGAGACAGGATAGCGTAGAAAGGCATGACACGTAGAGGCTCGATTGTAGTAGGGGAGACTGTATATTAGAACAGCAGTCTTGTGCGATAGGAGAAGGCATTTCACTCTTTAGTAGTGGTAGTGGAATTCGAGGCAGTAAGGACATCTGCGTATGAGAAAGCTTGAGTGCAATAACTTATTAAGGTGTGTAGTGAGGGACTGTGTTCCGCCATTCAGTAACTAGCCTCGTCCACAGAATACTACACACTCAACATTCAGTTTCTGTCTCCAACTGTCTCCTTCCCACAACAACATATATCACCATTACTGTGAATATATCAATAGAATAATTAGACATGAGTATACATAGTTAACATGGGCTTGATAGATTACGTTACTTTACTGAATTTGATGTGGCAAGTATCAAAAGGTATTTGGACATAAAATTATGTTAATTTAAATGTAACAATGATAATTAACCCTTTGAGGGTCGCCAGGCCCTCTCAGAGACTTGTTCTCAGGGTCGCCAAAATTTCAAAAAAAAACAAAAAAAA
Source organism: Cherax quadricarinatus (assembly GCF_038502225.1). Classification (NCBI taxonomy): domain Eukaryota; kingdom Metazoa; phylum Arthropoda; class Malacostraca; order Decapoda; family Parastacidae; genus Cherax; species Cherax quadricarinatus. The sequence goes on along the minus strand of NC_091308.1, from coordinate 49,201,104 downwards.
ATTTTTTTCTTATGAAAAGATAGAGAATCTTTTCCCGATCATAATGACACCAAAAGCATGAAATTTGATGGAAAAACTTACGAAGTTATGCTCTTGTGAAGTTAGCGGTCTCGACAGTGTTTACGCATCGGTGATTTTGCCCACTTTGAGCCCTATTTTCGGCCAATTCCAGTGTACTAGTCGACAAAAATCATAACTATTTTGATAGAACTCCGTTTTTTCTATTGAATGAGTACAAGAAACCACCCATTTACCAATTTTAACTGTCCAATACAATGGTCAGAATTTAGCAATTTTGCCAATTTCACACAAATTTCAAAAGATGCCAGTTTCCAAATAGGGTCCAGAATAAACAAGAAAGACATTCCTGGCACTAAAATAACATTTCCTCTGTTCATTAGTCACGTCCCCACGGCCCTCTTACATTCTTTTGCTTTCCACTTTGAATTTTTATTCTCGCAAAAAATAGAAGATTTACTGTTATGCAGACTACTGAATTAGTGTAAAAATGGTATAAATAATATCGGTGCACTTGTGAAAGAATATTAGACTCACCAGTTGACGTGTATTGGACGCTTAACATGATTTGTTTACTTTTGAACTTCAGTAAAAATCGAACATTTCTGCTACTTTGAGCTCAATTTCAAGGTACTTTTCATTGTAAAACTAGCCAAAATCATCTCAATTTCTGTAATATATCTTCCATTCTATAAAATGAGACCAGGAAAACTAGAATACAACAATAAATACCATACGAAAATACAGTGCAAAGTTGCTGTTTTAATCCAAAAACATGGTCAAAGTTTTTTTTTTTCTCATTACACACTGTGTGCTGCAGGATTTTTTTTATACTGCGCACACTGACCACATAGACACATTCTTTCACATGTAGGCCTACCAGCTTCCTCTTGCTAGATTTGAGGGCACTAGGTTTTATGCGTACTAGTACATCAAAAACCCTGGCGCGTAAGCCGTACTATTACGGCCAAAACCCCGAAAGGGTTAAGGACATGACAGAGCGTCAGCAATTACATTACGATCACCACTGATATGTTGTATACTAATAGAGTAAGGCTGGATTCTGAGAGCCCACCTCATGATCCTAGCATTTTTACTCTTCATTGTGTTTATGTAGGTGAGTGGATTGTGGTCTGAAAAAACGTTAATTTTAAATGGGGAAGTGCCCAAATACACGTCAAAATGTTCCAAGGACACCACAAGAGCTAGAGCCTCTTTCTCAATAGTGGCATAATTTTTCTGGTGTTGTTTGAGCTTAGATGAATAGTAACATATAGGATGGAGAATGTCAGTGGATGTTGACTGTTGGAGCAGCACAGCACCCACTGCATAACTCACTCGCACCTATATGTAAAAAGAAGGGAAGATTGAAATTAGGACTCCTCAATACAGGAGCAGAGGAAAGCAGATGCTTCACCCTTATAAACGAGTCTGAACAATCCCTAGTCCAGATGAACTGAACTTTGATACTAGTAAGCTCAGTGAGAGGTGTAGGTGGAAGTGTGTGTGCTGGCTTGCCTATCACTTGACAGACGTGGCAACGGCGCACATGATCAGCTACTGTTTCCTTCATTTTGGCCAAGTAAAATGTTTTGCCAGTTTACCGAGTGTCTTCTTGACACCCAAATGTCCTCCAATTGGACTATTGTGAGCAAAATCAATGGTTTGTTCACGAAATGTAACTGGTAACACTGCAAGATGCTTGACTGAGGTGGAAACACTATCAGCTGACAACTTACATGCATTTTTCTCCATCAGTACACCGTTACTATAATAGTAACAATTATCGAGATCCTTTGCTTCACTCTCAGTAACTGCTATATCTCTCAGTCTTTCCAGTGACTGATCAACAAACTGATCCTTGATTAAATCATCATGAGTTAGAAATTTAACGTCAGTTGTGTCCTGACAGGGTTGATGACCAGGGGGAGTCAGTGTTAATGATCCTGGGTGCAGAGCATCACTAAACAACATATTCAAGCCCAAATCATTGTCATTCACTAACTCAACAGGAGACAAGGATGGTTGTTTTATCTTTGACATAGCTCTAGTAATTGCACTGCGAGAAAATAAAATAGGCTTCTCTCTACAAGCTTCAATGGCATAATTATCATCGGTGTTATTATCGATCACAAGTGGTTCCTTACATATACCAGAATGAAGGATATCGTTCCCTATCAACAAGTCCACTGACCTGATGGGAAATACACCACTGGATATACCCACTGAAATATAACCAGTATAATAGCCTGCTTCAGTGTAGACTTTGTGTAGAGGTACTTTTATAACAGCCCCACCATAGGCTTCTAACAATACATCTATCTTGGAATAGGTATCATCAATTATGGGCAGTACATCTTCTCTCAATAGCGTGAGATAGCTGCCAGTGTCTCTGAAAGTAATTATCTCAGTTAGATGTGATTCGTCAAGTCCTACTTTGCCTTTCGATAAGTAAGGACTCATCCCTGAATGAATCTTTTCGTCAGATACACTTTCTGATGCTAGTCATCTATTCTGAGTAATATTATCTAAAACAGTGGGATCAGAGGTATTACTAGGATTTTGGTGCCTGTGTTGCACGGAAGAGGATACGACGTGTGGGGCGCCAGCCGCACAACCGCTTCTCGTATCTCTTTCTAACTTATAGCAATACTCTCTAGCATGTCCTTTTCTGTTACAATAGGTACATTTAACTTTCTTCTTCTTGGTATCAGACTTCTGTCTAACCACAGAGACAGATTCACGATTGTAAGTTTTCCTGGTAAAGGTACGAGAAGTTACAGTAGCAGGTACATCAGGCCGGCACTGATCAGCTGATTTAGGTTGCCAACTTCTAGGACAACTTTTAGTTACCTTGTTTCTCTGTGTTTTAGTATGTACAAGTTTTTGAGAAATCTCGTAATTGTCTGCTAATCCTGCAGTTTCCAGAATATCTGAGGCAGTATGATCGATCAGATATTCTTGTATGTCAGCAGACATACAGTTGTAAAACTCTTCATGAAGTAACATCTGAACCAGATTGTCAAAATTATTGCACTTAGTGGCTCTGCACCACCTTTCAAATGCAACTTTTTTCTCACGAGCAAACTCTACACAAGTTTGATCTTGTCGTCATTGTAACATACGAAATGCACGTTGATAACTTACAGGTAACAAGTTATATGTCTCTAGAATAGTTTCCTTGACAGCATCATAACTAATGTACTTGGCAAATGGTAAAGCAGCAGTACAAGTTTGAGCTCTTCATGTCAAAGCTGTGTGCAACAAGGTAGCCCAGTGCTTACGTGGCCAGTTCATAGCACCTGCCTGGTTCTCAAACACATCAAAATAGGTGTCTAAGTCACTCTCAAAAAACTTAGGAACCATTGAGGCAGCTTTCTGCACATTAAATGTGTCCTGCACATTAAATGTAACAGGTTTATCAACTTTGTCAGATCTATCTGTCTGTCGTCTTCCGAGACGAACATTTTCTCCTTGGAAATCTTCGTACAATTTCCTCTGTGCCTCTATTTGTGCAGTCTGCAACATAATGAGGCGTTCCATCCTCTCAAATTGTTCCTCAGAGATAGGACCAGTAGGTAACGGAGGAGTGGGGAAATTAAAATGTCTTTCTGGGTGGCCCTTAGGTCGGGCACCTAGTCCAGCCATCCCTAGAGAGTCTAGATCTGGTCTTGGATAAGTAGATACAGGTGTAGCATACACGGTACTAGTATGAGGCTGAGTCATACTACCAGCTACACTCTGTACTATTGTGTTAGTCAGGCGGGAAGGTGTGAGTGTGAACGGAGTAACCCTAGGCTCAGACACTTCTGCCGTAGTTGCTCTCTCTTCTACGTCACCCAATGGAGTCATACTTCCTAATAGTGACACTAGGCTTTCTGTATCTGAAACATTATCAGACATCTCTGCATGAGCAGGAAACAGTATATCTTTAATTAACGCTCTGACAGTTTCTGCGGTGTAATTCCTGTTATACGTCACACCGAGATATTTGGCTACTCGCCAACACGTCTGAAGTTTTAACATACTCAATTTCGACAAACTCAGAGTATCAATTAACTGTTTCACTTTGACATACATCACGAAAATAAATGCACTATGAGAGAGTGATTATGGTAAACTATAATCCTAATAGGAATTTTAGTGTTGGTTGTCTTAGAGCTAGAGCACATAAACAGTATTTCCATCTCCTTGGATCAAGTACATACATCCACGTATTATGTTGTACAAGACTAAATTCAAAGTCTTCAGATTAGGAAAGTACTCAAAGTGTTTGACCATAGAGTTACTAGTGTGTCAAACTGGACAATTTCTCCAACACCTTGGATCAAAAGCATCCCAGACAGGCCCCCATTTGTTACAAAAAATGTGATATCTAGTAATGAAAGAGATCTCCAGTGAATACTAGAAAGGACTGCCCTTCTAGCATCCAGCCTGTTACTGGGTTTTTGTAACAAGTAGTCAGTATCGTGGTCCAATTATCCATTAGAATTTAGTAAGATTCAATAGTGCTTCAGGATTACAACTGGTAGGCTACTAACTAAAGAAAAGAAAATTTAACCCTTTGAGGGTCGACAGGCCCTCTCCGAAACTCGTTCTCAGGGTCGGCCAAATTTAAAAAAAAAAAATTATTTTCTCTTATGAAAAGATAGAGAATCTTTTCCCGATCATAACGACACCAAAAGTTTGAAATTTGATAGAAAACTTACAGAATTATGCTGTCGCAAAGTTAGCGGTCTCGGCGATCTTTACGCATCGGCGATTTTGCCCACTTTGAGCCCCATTTTCGGCCAATTTCACTGTACTAGTCGACAAAAAATATGAATATTTCGCTAGAACTCCATTTTTTCTATCGAATGGGTGCAAGAAACCACCCATTTATAAATTCAACTATCCAGTACAGTGGTCAGAAATTAGCAATTTTGCCAATTTCACACAAATTTCAAAAGATGCCAATTTCCGAATAGGGTCCAGAATAAACAAGAAAGACATTCCTGGCACTAAAATGACATTTCCTCTAGTGATTAGTCACGTCTCAAGGCCCCTCATATATTCTTTTGCTTTCCACTTTGAATTTTTATTCTCACAAAAAATATAAGATTTACTGTTATGCAGACTATTGCATTAGTGTAAAAAATGGTACAAATATTATTGGTGCACTTGTGAAAGAATATTAGACTCACCAGTTGACGTGTATTGCACACTTGGCACGATTTGTTTACTTTTGAAGTTTGGTAAAAATCGAACATTTCTGCTACTTTGAGCTCAATTTCAAGGCACCTTTCATTGTAAAACCAGTCAAAATCATCTCAATTTCAGTAACATGTCTTCCATTCTATAAAATGAGACCAAGAAAACTAGAATACAACAATAAATACCATACGAAAATACACTGCAAAGTCGCTGATTTATTAAAAAAAAATGGTCAAAGTTTTTTTTTTCTCATTTTGCACTGTGTGCTGCAGGATTTTTTTTAGACTGTGCACACTGACCACATAGACCCATTCTTTCATATGAAGGCCTACCAGCTTTCTCCCACTAGATTTGAGGCCGCTAGAATTTATGAGTACTAGTACGTCAAAAACCCCTACGCGTAAGACGTACTAGTATGACGAAAACCCTCAAAGGGTTAATAAAGTTGTCTAGGCGTATAATATCAAAGTAAATTAAAGTAATCAATTGAATATAATATAGAATACAAGTTTCTACACTTCTCTTGTGTACAGTAGTATTGTGCTGAAGGCACACATCACATCTTTATGGCTTTTAACTCTTTGGGGGTTTTGGACGTACTAGTACGTCTTACGACCCAGGGGTTTTGATGTACTAGTACGCCTAAATTCTAGCACCCTCAAATCTAGTGAGAGAAAGCTGGTAGGCCTACATATGAAAGAATGGGTCTATGTGGTCAGTGTGCGCAGTATAAAAAAAATTCTGCAGCACACAGTGCGTAATGAGAAAAAAAAACTTTGACCATGTTTTTGGATTAAAACAGCGACTTTGCACTGTATTTTCGTATGGTATTTGCTGTTGTATTCTAGTTTTCTTGGCCTCATTTTATAGAATGGAAGACATATTACAGAAATTGAGATGATTTTGACTGGTTTTATAATGAAAAGTACCTTGAAATTGAGCTCAAAGTAGCAGAAATGTTCGATTTTTACCAAAGTTCAAAAGTAAACAAATCATGCCAAGCGTCCAATACACATCAACTGGTGAGTCTAGTATTCTTTCACAAGTGCGCTGATATCATTTATACCATTTCTACACTAATGCAGTAGTCTGCATGACAGTAAATCTTATTTTTTTTTGCGAGAATAAAAATTCAAAGTGGAAAGCCAAAGAAATATAAGAGGGGCCTGGCGATGTGACAAACGAACAGAGAACTTGTTATTTTAGTGCCAGGAATGTCTTTCTTGTTTATTCTGGACCCTATTCGGAAATTGGCATCTTTTGAAATTTGTGTGAAATTGGCAAAATTGCTAAATTCTGACCACTTTATTGGATAGTTTAAATCGGTAAATGAGTGGTTTCTTGTACTCATTTGGTAGAAAAAATGGAGTTCTAGCGAAACAGTTATGATTTTTGTCGACTAGTACACTGGAATTGGCCGAAAATAGGGCTCAAAGTTGGCAAAATCACCAATGTGTAAACATCGTCGAGACCGCTAATTTCGTGAGAGCATAATTCCATAAGTTTTCCATCAAATTTAATACTTTTGGTGTCATTATGATCGGGGAAAGATTCTGTATCCTTTCATAAGAAAAAATTTTTTTCTTCTCTTTTTGAAATTTGGCCGACCCTGAGAACAAGTCTCTGAGAGAACCTGTCGACCCCCAAAGGGTTAATTACCGTCTTTTACATTGTTAGCATTTAATAACATAATACAAATATATACAAGTAAGTTTGTGTGTATGTGTGCAAGTGCTCTAAGTAGTTCGCAATGTCTCAAGACTCAACTAGACTTAACCAGTGACTGACTAAAAGTCCTCACATAAACTAACTTCTTGACCAACCTGGCAATCAGAACAGCTTGCTTGAACAATAAAACGACTGTTAAGCTGAACAGCAATATAACAAGCAAAAGCAACACAGAATCAGGAACAAGGAGACAATATAACGACACTAAGAAGGGACCATCTGCAGATCCTCCTCAAAAGTCACAAAACTCCCATACTACTGAATCTAAGTTCAGCATTAGAAAATCCCTGACTGTGACAGTACACAGATACCAGTACAAATTAGGTCAGAAGCTACAGCTCAGGACCTGAGTTTCTCAGAGTGTCTATGTGACACACAACCTCAGTACAATGTCGAAAATCACTAAGTCTAGGCTATGCTCTGTGAACAGAGTTATATAGAACCAACAACAAGAAAGCGACAAGAGACGATCTTCCAACAAGGACCCGCAATGGAGAGCTGGAGAGGGATGTCTTATTGGAAGCAACGCCAAACAGACAAGAGCGAGCGCAGGCCAGGCAGTCTCTCCTCCAGGTGAGGTGTGATCACCCCACCCTGATCACGTGACTCTCTGTGGACTGCTGCTGCCCAGCAACACAGAGAAGCCGGCAGCAATACAAGCAGAGCGATAGTTAGACAAGGCCGTCAGCTACTTAACACTCACAAACTATGAGCACTGAATAATATATAAATGTTAAATCCTACCTAATAATATAACTAAGTCAAATAATAATATAAAGCAATATATTTACGATTTAGCTAATATCGCAAATATAAGCAATATAAAATTATATGAACAGGTAATATGCATTATATACATTGTGACCCATTCAGGTGTCACAATACAGACAGACAGAGATAAACAGAGATAGACAGAGATACAGAGATAGACAGATCAACAGACCCTAAACTTGGGGCTAGCATCACTTTCCTCTTAAAAGAGGAGTGTTAATATGACATTACATCAGTGAATCCTTGGTGTTTGCCACACTGTTTGCTCTAGCTGGGGCTCAATTTAACTGGTGCTCCTACAAGGTACTAAGTGGTCCCAGGTTTTTTTTAATACTGCGCACACTGAGTGTTAAGACCCATTCTACGCTGACCAGGCATCTCAGGCCAATTATGCCAAATTTGGAGGCATGAAAATTAAAACGTATATATACGTTTGAGGTGCTATGTGTAAGAACGTATATATACGTTTGGACCATTTAGGGGTTAAGGATTACAGTAGGGTGGCTGTGCTGAAGGTTAAGGATTATACCAGGGTGGCTGTGCTGAAGGTTAAGGATTACAGTAGGGTGGCTGTGCTGAAGGATAAGAATTACAGTAGGGTGGCTGTGCTGAAGGATAAGAATTATAGTAGGGTGGCTGTGCTGAAGGTTAAGAATTATAGTAGGGTGGCTGTGCTGAAGGATAAGAATTATAGTAGGGTGGCTGTGCTGAAGGTTAAGAATTACAGTAGGGTGGCTGTGCTGAAGGTTAAGAATTATAGTAGGGTGGCTGTGCTGAAGGTTAAGAATTACAGTAGGGTGGCTGTGCTGAAGGTTAAGAATTATAGTAGGGTGGCTGTGCTGAAGGTTAAGAATTATAGTAGGGTGGCTGTGCTGAAGGATAAGAATTACAGTAGGGTGGCTGTGCTGAAGGTTAAGAATTACAGTAGGGTGGCTGTGCTGAAGGTTAAGAATTACAGTAGGGTGGCTGTGCTGAAGGTTAAGAATTATAGTAGGGTGGCTGTGCTGAAGGATAAGAATTATAGTAGGGTGGCTGTGCTGAAGGTTAAGAATTACAGTAGGGTGGCTGTGTTGAAGGTTAACCCTTTGACTGTTTCGGTCGTATGTATATGTCTTACGAGCCACCGTGTTTGATGTATATATACTCATAAATTCTAGCGGCTTCAAATCAAGCAGGAGAAAGCTGGTAGGCCCACATGTGAGAGAATGGGTCTGTGTGGTCAGTGTGCATCATATAAAAAAAAATCCTGCAGCACGCAGTGCATAATGAGAAAAAAAAACTCTGACAGTTTTTTTTAATTACAAAGCCGACTTTGTGGTCTATTTTCGTATAGTATTTATGGTTGTATTCTCGTTTTCTTGGTCTCATTTGATAGAATGGAAAACGTATTATAGAAATAGTGGTGATTTTGATTGGTTTTACTATGAAAAGAAATGGAGAAATGTTTGATTTTTGCCGATGTTCAAAAGTAAACAAATGATGTCATTTTCCAATAAATGTCCAACTAGCCATTCTAATATGCAGTCATGAATGGTTTGACATTATTTATACAATTATTACAATATTGCAGTAGTCTGCATAACAGTAAATCTTCTATTTTTTGTATGAATAAAAATTCAAAATAGAAAGCAAGAGTAATATCAGAGGGGCCTGGAAACGTGATTGATGAACAAAGAAAATGTTATTTTAGAGCCAGGAATGTCTGCATTGTTCATTCTGGACCTTATTTTGAAATTGTCATATTTTTTAATTTTCATGAAATTGGCCAAACTGCAAATTTCTGACCACGTTATTGGGTAGTTGAAATCAGTAAATGGGCAGTTTCTTGTATTCAGTCGATAGAAAAAATGGAGTTCTAAAGAAATAGCTATGAGTTTGGTTGACTGGATTAATGCAATTAGCCAAAAATAAGGCTCAAAGTGGGCGAAATCACCGATTCATAAATATCGCTGAGGTCGCTAATTTTGTGAGAGCATAATTCCATCAGTTTTCCATCAAATTTCGTTCTTTTGGTGTCATTACAATCAGGAAAAGATTCTCTATCATTTCATAAGAAATTTTTTTTTTTTTTTTTTGGAAATTTTGCGACACCAGGAGACACCTCAGGATTTGGGGTTGTGACAGTCAAGGGGTTAAGAATTACAGTGCTGAAGGTTAAGAATTACAGTGCTGAAGGTTAAGAATTACAGTGCTGAAGGTTAAGAATTACAGTGCTGAAGGTTAAGAATTACAGTGCTGTGGTTAAGAATTACAGTGCTGAAGGTTAAGGATTACAGTGCTGAAGGTTAAGAATTACAGTGCTGAAGGTTAAGGATTACAGTGCTGAAGGTTAAGAATTACAGTAGGGTGGCTGTGCTGAAGGATAAGAATTACAGTGCTGAAGGTTAAGGATTACAGTGCTGAAGGTTAAGAATTACAGTAGGGTGGCTGTGTTGAAGGATAAGAATTATAGTAGGGTGGCTGTGCTGAAGGTTAAGAATTACAGTAGGGTGGCTGTGCTGAAGGTTAAGAATTACAGTGCTGAAGGTTAAGAATTACAGTAGGGTGGCTGTGCTGAAGGTTAAGAATTACAGTGCTGAAGGTTAAGAATTACAGTAGGGTGGCTGTGCTGAAGGATAAGAATTATAGTAGGGTGGCTGTGCTGAAGGTTAAGAATTATAGTAGGGTGGCTGTGCTGAAGGATAAGAATTATAGTAGGGTGGCTGTGCTGAAGGTTAAGAATTACAGTAGGGTGGCTGTGCTGAAGGTTAAGAATTACAGTAGGGTGGCTGTGCTGAAGGTTAAGAATTACAGTAGGGTGGCTGTGCTGAAGGTTAAGAATTACAGTAGGTTGGCTGTGCTGAAGGTTAAGAATTACAGTAGGGTGGCTGTGCTGAAGGTTAAGAATTATAGTAGGGTGGCTGTGCTGAAGGTTAAGAATTACAGTAGGGTGGCTGTGCTGAAGGTTAAGAATTACAGTAGGGTGGCTGTGCTGAAGGATAAGAATTATAGTAGGGTGGCTGTGCTGAAGGTTAAGAATTATAGTAGGGTGGCTGTGCTGAAGGTTAAGAATTATAGTAGGGTGGCTGTGCTGAAGGTTAAGAATTATAGTAGGGTGGCTGTGCTGAAGGTTAAGAATTACAGTGCTGAAGGTTAAGAATTACAGTAGGGTGGCTGTGCTGAAGGTTAAGAATTACAGTAGGGTGGCTGTGCTGAAGGATAAGAATTACAGTAGGGTGGCTGTGCTGAAGGATAAGAATTACAGTAGGGTGGCTGTGCTGAAGGTTAACCCTTTCAGGGTCCGTCCCGTACATCTACGGCTTTACGTTCAGGGTCCAAACCGTAGATCTACACCATGAGCTCAGCTCACTCTGATAAACTGTGAGTGGTACATTTGGGCCTAGATATGAGAGAATACATCTATGTGGTATGTGTGCACCACATAAAACAGATCCTGCAGCACACTGTGTATAATGAGAGAAAAAAACTTAAATCATGATTTTTCGATTAAAACAGCAACTTTGCAGTGTTTTTTCGTATGTTTTTTATAGTTGTATTTGCGATTTCTTGGTCTCATTTGATAGAATGGAAGGCATATTACAGAAATAGAGATGATTTTGATTGGTTTTAGCACTGGAAATGGCTTGAAACCGAGCTCAAAGTAGCGGAAATGTTAAATTTTTGCCGATATTCAAGAGTAAACAAACGACCTCACACGTCTAATACACGTCAGCTGGTGGGCCTAATATACATTCACAAATATGGTGATGATATTTATACAATTATTTCATTATTGCATAAGAGTAAATCTTCTATTTTTTGGTGTGAATAAAAATTCATTATGTGAATAAAAAATCAAAATGGAATTTATTTGTAAAGCCTCAAAACATAACTAATGAACAGAGGAAACGTTAGTTTAGTGCCAGGAATGCCTACATTGTTTATTCTGGACCCTATTTTGAAATTGGAATATTTTGAACTTTGTGTTAAATTGGCCAAATTAACAAATTCCGATCACTTTATTTTGTAGTTGAAACAGTTGACTTGGCGATTTCTTGTGCTCAATCGATAGAATAGAAGTAATACTCGTGAAATAGCTAAGAATTTGGTTGATTGGAATAATGTAATTGGCCTAAAATGGGAGTCAAAGTCGGCAAAATCGCCGATTCGTAAATGTCGCTGACACATCAAAATTCGCGACAGCATAATTTCGTCAATTTTCCACCAAATTTCGTACTTTTTGTTTTATTACCTTCACAAAAAGATTCTCTATGATTTCATAAGAAAAAATAACAAATTTTTTTTTTGAAAATTCTTGGACACTGGTGCGTGACTCCAGATTTGGGCCTTGGACCCTGAAAGGGTTAAGAATTGTAGTAGGGTGGCTGTGCTGAAGGTTAAGAATTATAGTAGGGTGGCTGTGCTGAAGGTTAAGAATTATAGTAGGGTGGCTGTGCTGAAGGTTAAGAATTATAGTAGGGTGGCTGTGCTGAAGGTTAAGAATTACAGTAGGGTGGCTGTGCTGAAGGTTAAGAATTATAGTAGGGTGGCTGTGCTGAAGGTTAAGAATTATAGTAGGGTGGCTGTGCTGAAGGTTTAGAATTATAGTAGGGTGGCTGTGCTGAAGGTTAAGAATTACAGTAGGGTGGCTGTGCTGAAGGTTAAGAATTACAGTAGGGTGGCTGTGCTGAAGGTTAAGAATTACAGTAGGGTGGCTGTGCTGAAGGTTAAGAATTATAGTAGGGTGGCTGTGCTGAAGGATAAGAATTATAGTAGGGTGGCTGTGCTGAAGGTTAAGAATTACAGTAGGGTGGCTGTGCTGAAGGTTAAGAATTACAGTAGGGTGGCTGTGCTGAAGGTTAAGAATTACAGTAGGGTGGCTGTGCTGAAGGTTAAGAATTACAGTAGGGTGGCTGTGCTGAAGGTTAAGAATTACAGTAGGGTGGCTGTGCTGAAGGATAAGAATTACAGTAGGGTGGCTGTGCTGAAGGATAAGAATTACAGTAGGGTGGCTGTGCTGAAGGTTAAGAATTACAGTAGGTATCTCTAGAAATTTAAAATATCATTATGAATGGTTGATACAGGAAGGTTGTGTTTGTATGGCTCTTAGGTTCCCTGTCCCATGCAATAAGTGAAAATCAATGGCAAGTAGAAAAAGAGCATATTTTCATTATTGATGCATCTAAAACACCTGATAATGTGTTTACACTATCATATATTAAGTGCTCAATACAGCTAAGCATTGAAAAAAGCAGATAAAAAAGTAAAATAAATACACAGTGCCATATTTTAAGGTAAGTACCTTAAAATATGGTAAGTACCTTAAAATATGGCACTGATCTCCCTTCCCTTACACAACTGTTGTTCAAAAATGACAGAGAAGTGGTAAAAGCACTGAACATTACAAAGAGGGTTGCCAAATACATGGGGCCCTTCTGTATGTATTTGTTGTTCTGCCACGATGTAAAGGTTGTGACAGGTTTTGGGTGACCCAGTGTTGCCATTGCCAGGGCTTTGGTCATGCTGTAACAAAATGTCCTCAGATGGACAGTTGACCTTGATGTGCTTTTTGTGCCACTGATCGTTAGTCCTGAAGTTGTGCGAGTAAATCGTCTTCCTATTGTATTAACTGTTCTTCTAGAAATGCCCCTTTGGTTGAAATTCATCATTTTTCATCTAATTCAGACTATCTGGAGATGGTGCTTCTGTGTTATAAATTGATGCAATACCAGCCAATAGGGCCCCACTTATATGGTAGGTTAGGTTCCAGGCTACCGCCATAGAGCGGAAATTGCTGTAAAGTGGAACACCCTTTTTTTCCACTTATTAATGCATATAAATACTAGATAACAAGGTTACACTAACATATATTAAGTTAGCAATAGAACTAAGCATTAAAAAACAATAAAAAAGTAAAATACACATATAGTACGCTTATTACTTACCTTAAAATATTTGTAGTCTTAATCTAGGGTGAGATGAATAGTATTTATTTTAAGAAATAAGGTGTGGTATGTATGGTAGTCAGTCGGGCTACCATACCAGGCCACCCTACCCACACATAATATTCTATAACATTTAAGTATCCCAGAGCGATAAAATGCATATACAGTTCACTCATTACTTACCTTAAAATATTTGTAGTCTTAACCCTTTCAGGGATGGTGCTGTACTAGTACGGCTTGCATGCCAGGGTTGGTGCCATACTAGTATGCATAAATTCTAGTGCCTTCAGATCTAGCGAGAGAAAGCTGGTAATCCTACATATGAAAGAATGGGTCTATGTGGTCAGTGTGCACAGTATAAAAAAATCCTGCAGCTCACACTGCATAATGAGAGAAAAAAATTCTGACTGTGTTTTTGGTTTAAAACAGCGACTTTGCTGTGTATTTTCGTATGCTATTTATGTTTGTATTCTAGTTTTTCTGGTCTCATTTTATAGAGTGGAAGACATGATACAGAAATTGAGATGATTTTGATTGGTTTCACAAGGAAAAGTTCCTTGAAATTGAGCTCAAAGTAGCACAAATGTTCGATTTTTGCCAAAGTTCAAAAGTAAACAAATCATGCCATGCGTCCAAGACACGTCAATTGTTGAGTCTAATATTCATTCACAAGTGCGCTGATATTATTTATACCATTTCTACACTAATGCAGTAGACTGCATAACAGTAAATCTTCTATTTTTTTGTGAGAATAAAAGTTCAAAGTGGAAAGCAAAAGAAATGTAACAGAGGCCTGGGGACGTGACTAATGAACAGAGGAAATGTTATTTTAGTGCCAGGAATGTCTGTCTTGTTTATTCTGGACCCTATTTGGAAATTTGCATCTTCTGAAATTTGTGTGAAATTGGCAAAATTGCCAATTTCTGACCACTTTACTGGATAGTTGAAATCGGTAAATGGGTGGTTTCTTGTACTCATTCGATAAAAAAAAATACAGTTCTAGCGAAATAGTTATGATTTTTGTTGACTGGTACATTGGAATTGGCCGAAAATAGGGCTCAAAGTGGGTGAAATCGCCGATGTGTAAACATCATTGAGACCACTAACTTCGCGAGAGCATAATTCCGTAAGCTTTCCATCAAATTTCTTACTTTTGGTGTCATTATGATCGGGAAAAGATTCTCTATCATTTCATAAGAAAAATTAATTAATTTTTTTTTTGAAAAACAACTCAACTTGTACATTAACCCATTCAGGGTCGGCACGCCCTCTCCTAAACTTGTTCTCAAACAAGTTTAGGAGAGGGCGTGTTGACCCTGAATGGGTTAATGTAGGGTCAGAGGTGAGTAAATGAGATAAGACGAATAAATGAGAGAGAGAGAGAGAGAGAGAGAGAGAGAGAGAGCATGAGAGAGAGAGAGAGAGAGAGAGAGAGAGAGAGAGTAAGAGAGAGACAGTGAGAGAGAGTGCATGAGAGAGAATAAGAGAGAGACAGAGAGAGTGCATGAGAGAGAGAGAGAGAGAGAGAGAGTGCATGAGAGAGAGAGAGAGAGAGTGCATGAGAGAGAGAGAGAGAGAGAGTGCATGAGAGAGAGAGAGTGCATGAGAGAGAGAGAGTGCATGAGAGAGAGAGAGAGAGAGAGTGCATGAGAGAGGACAGGCATGGAGTTATGTAAACAAACCAGGCATACATGAGTTTTGTAAACTCACCAGGCAAACACATCTGGTTTGTGTACAAGTCACATTACGTACAAGTTGTCTCTACGTTGATACCTTAGAATAAATAAAGAGGAACACTCCCATTCTCATGTAACACCATTTTTAGAAGAAATAATGCTCTGAGTGAAGCTTTATGAAAGGAACAATTTTCTACAGTTACCCCCAGTAACACATTTTCTCTTATGTTGGACTAGAGAAAATGTCATTCTTGCCGTCACTCGTACAAGTTGTCTGGCTACGACATCTCATATTTATGTTAATTTATTCTACTGTGGGGTGTATTTATCATTTTTATATGTTACGTATCATGTTTATTATATAATTTTGAAAAAATATCGTAGATGGATTAGTGAAAATGTGTATATTAATGTAATATACAACATTTAATGAGACTCAGTGATTATTATTGAGTATTATTATTATCATTACTAATGTGGCATCTCAAGCACTCTCTTACTGATTTTAATGTGTATCTGCACGCCAGCACAGTGTGTAAGTTTATTTAGGTGCAGGTGTAGATAAGTATAATTATCAGAGTATATATAAAATATGCAATAACTTATAAAAACACTTGAAATTTTGGAGTTTCCAGACATAATGGAGAGACGTGGTGCTTATGGAGCTCATGGAGAATGTAAACATACTAGGTGTGGCACGGTGACCATATTAGAAAGTCAGGTGGGGGGGGAGCTGTATAGCGAGTTTAGGTCATAATTTGAAATGACCGTATTAGCAGAACGCCATAAAGCAAAATGCTGTAAAGCGGGGCCCTACTGTATATGCGGTGTTTTCACATCATTTAACCCTTTGACTGTTTCAGGCCCCTCTCTGAAACTGTCATTCTATGTCGCTCAATTTTTGAAAAAAAAAAAATTATTTTCTCTTATGAAATGATAGAGAATCTTTTCCCGATGGTAATGACACCAAAAGTTCGAAATTTGGTCGAAAACTCATGGAATTATGCTCCCGCGAAGTTAGCGGTCTCGGCGACATATGCGTATCGGCGATTTCGCCGACTTTGAGCCCTATTTTCAGCCAATTCCATTGTTCCAGTTGACCAAACTCATAGCTATTTCTTTAGAACTCCATTTTCTCTATCAGCTGAGTACAAGAAACCTCCCATTTACTAATTTGGACTACCCAATATGGTGGTCAGAAATTGGCAATTTGGCCAATTTCATGCAAACTAAAAAAGATGCCAATTTCAAAATAGGGTCCAGAATAAACAAGGTAGACATTCGTGGCACTAAAATAACATATGCTCTGTTCATTAGTCACATCTCTAGGCCCCTCTTATATTATTATTGCTCTCTATTTTGATTTTTTATTCATACAAAAAAATACAAAATTTACTGTTATGCAGACTACTGCATTATTGTAAAAATGGTATAAATAATATCAGTGCACAAGTGAAAGAATATTAGACTCCCCAGTTGACGTGTATTGGACGTGTGGTGTGATTTATTTACTCCTGAACATTGGTAAAAATCGAACATTTCCGCTACTTTGAGCTCAGTTTCAAGGTCGTTTTCATCGTCAAAGTAATGAAAATCATCTCTATTTCTGTAATATGTTTTCCATTTTATCACCTAAGACCATGAAAACACGAATACAATGATAAATACTATACGAAAGTACACCTCAAAGTCGGCGTTTTATTCCAAAACGATCGGAGTTTTTTTTTCTCATTATGCAATGTGTGCTGCAGGATTTTTTTTATGTGGTGCACACTGACCACACAGACCCATTCTCTCACATGTGGGCCTACCAGCTTTCTCCCGCTTGATTTGAAGCTGCTAGAATTATTGAGTATATATACGTCAGAAACATTGGCTCGTAAGACGTATTTATACGTTGAAAACAGTCAAAGGGTTAAATCGTCTGTGCTCAAGTGTGAGCATGCTGGAGACAGTGTGTATATACAAATTTAGAGGACAGACATGAACTGCACCTGACCAGGAGAAGGACCTTCCAGTATTTACATACCCTCTTCATATCTTTCTTTGCATAATAAAGGTTAAAAAATGAAAGGAACCTGTCTCTAATATGTAAGCAGTACCTACATCAAACATATTTGTGCATCAGTTTAGTGATGCACTCTTATATTATAATAAACTAGGACTTGTGCGAGTGTTTTGTTTGTTGGGTTTATCAGGCCCACTGACAGCTTATGCTGCATAGAGCCCATCTTCCCAATGTACAGGGAAGATTTGTTGCCCAAGGCTGTGTGATGAAAGAAAAAGGAACAAGAGTTCCTTCATAAATAGAAACAGGAACTAGAAGTTCCCAATTAGATCAGGTGGATCCCCTTGCCAAGCCCCAGCAGAGCTGGACGCCCACACCCCCCACCTGTGTTCAGTAACTGGCTTCCCACCAAAACTGTTAAAGAATTATCTGAGGAGTGGAAAAATGGAGCTGGCTAAAAGTAAGTTAATAATAGGTGCTCCACCTGTAATATGCTCACTGGGCACATTATAGGAGGGGCACCATGCTTCACACCCATAGAAGAGTGTTGGTACCAATGTACTCTCATACATTTCCCTTCCTGCCTCCATGGAAAACGTTCTTTGTCTCCACAGATGCCTCAGGGCATCACTCACCTTTTCCCCCTCGTCAATTCTGTGGTTCACTTTATCTTTCATAGACCCATCTGCTGACAAGACTTCTTCCAAATATCTGAGCTCCTTCATTTCCTCAGTACTCCTTATATATACATATGTATGTATGTATAAATGGATAGAGTGAAAGATTCATGTACCTGTACATCAAAATTTATTATTGTATATTTAAGATTCTTCTTGAAAATTTGTTAAATATAGTGTACATTGTATGAGCCAGAGGCTTTAATAAATCACTCTTGAGTTCATTTTTTTCTTTGAACTTAATTTAAGGTGGAGTTAAGAAAAAATATCACGTTTAGGTAATGTTTAAAGTGAGAAGTGGCAGGGTTTCCTGCAGATAATCAATACTAAGTAATAAAGGGGTAACCAGTAACTATCCACAATAAAAGAATTACTCTTAATGCTCGTTCTTATGATGGGGTAAGAGCCAAATTAGTGTTGATGTAAAACATGTTTGTAACTAGTGAAGTAAAATGAATGATTTTGACTTAATTACGAATTGAAATGTGTTACTCTCTTGGCCTGTCAAGATTATTGTTGTTTTTTGTCTTTTGATATTAAGTTGGGTGCTTAATGTTTGATTTTTCCTATGTTGCTCTATAGTTTATCATTTGATCTCCCTCTCATGCAGCGACCTTATGGGGGGGACAAGAGGTTCTGTGGGAGGGACAGAGGCTTATTGGGGAATGATCTCTCCCCATCCCCCCCCATCGTGGGAAACCCTGCCTGAACAGCAAAGCAGGTGCATGACGACTTGAATTAGAATATCAAAATATCAAATGTGTGAGCTTGATATGTGTGCAAATTAAATCTTAGCTTAAAAATATTTCCAAGCCATATGGATGATTTTATAAAGGTAATGATTGTGTTACAGCTATAGTTTTGTGCCAATATCTGCATCAGATTATTGCATGATGTCTGAGGGACTGACTAACTTACATTGTGCACAGATTAATTCAGGAAGAGAAACAAACCACAGAGGCCCGGGCAGAAGAGCTAGAGTCTCGTGTGGGTAGTGTAGAGCACATGATGCTGCGAGGACGATCCATAGAACGTCCTTCTCCTCCTATTTCTGGTCGGTCGACTCCCAAGTCTCACCACTCGCCCTCTCGAGACTACCTACAAAAGTACCACACTGTGAGTACTTACCTCCTCTACTATTGGTTTGTCATGTAGGTATTGGATGTCTTTGCTCTGAAACCAATGAGATTATATAATAACCAATAAAGAATTAATGATGTCTATCATAAGATATTCCATGGTGCTTCCACAGCATTCAGGAAAATATTTTTATTCAAATGTTTTTCTTTTAAGTTTATTGAACCATCTCATTTTTCAAGATGAAGACATCCATTTATGCAAGTTAGTGCCTGGATGCGTATTCCTTTTTAGAATATAGCATTCATGCATGACTTTTCATGAAAGGAATATTTCTTAGTGTATCCAAAGAGTGTTATGTCTGTGAGGGTTGTAAGGGGTAGTTATAATGCTAAGCACTTTGTTTGTGGCAGCATCACCTGTAATATCGATGTCTTCAGTGCACAAAGTATAGAGGCATGCAGTTATTTCAAGAGGGATAGTGACCAAAGTGCATTAAAGATCCATCAGTTAACCCCTACACTTGCCACTCTTCCTTAGTAATATTGTCTTCTTTAATGTCATAATACTGTACAGTATATATAGAGTAGTAACAGATAACAACTTCAGCATCAGTAGTAGTATTACTCTTGCTTGATGAAGCTTGGAAGTAGTGTTACTACTTGTCCTCTGGTCATAACCCACACTCTTGTCAACATTCACTTGCAATAAGTGTGCCCTACATATAATTAAAACTTAAATAAAATAACTTTATATAATTATTTCCCTCTCTTCATTATGTTGGGAAATGCAGTAACAGTTTGTGTCCTTAAATAAAAAGTAAGATGAAAATATCAGCTCAGTTTCCTCCAAATTCTTCTAGTTTTAGATTTTTTTGCTTGCATGAACCATTTCTTAGAAAGCAATACTTTATTCTTTTGTGGTTATGTTATGGCTTTTGAATATTGCAATCTTTGTGTTTTGTTATATTGTGATACACATTAGTTCAAGAATGTTTTATCATGCTGTATCATTATAGTACTCAGCACCTGTACCTTTCTGAAAACTTCCTACTGAATACTGAGAGATGCTTTTCTCCATCTGGGACTTAATTAAGATACTCAGTTGCAATAATATCACACTTATTCTTACATAATACCTCCCCCTCCTATCTATAGTGTGATCTTTTACTTGCTTACCTTGCTTACTGGTGATTACTCTATTGTTATTGTAGTGTGAAGGCTCCAGGTGAGGCACTTGTATCTATCCAGCCTCTGTTATCCTATTGAATAACAGGACTGGAGGAGGTGGAACCCCAGGACTCTCCATGGTTCTTGAAGCAGAAAAAACTATGTTTTGGCATTCAAAATTCATTATTTTCTTGTGGATTTCTGGGGATCCAGTTGGAATTATATTACCTGCACCCTAAATGACAAAGGCATCTGCCTTGCTGGATGGAATCCATGCAAGATGAACCTGATGCAGGACCCAGGAAGTGCAATGAATGGACCACGTGTTAAGTGCTTGTTAGAGGGAGGCTCAGCAATCCTCCTGGGAGTCACTTTGAGAACACTGGGAAAGAAAGTAATTGGCAGAAGAACCCTTAACATACTCAAGCTGTGGAAACATGGCAAGTTACAGGCAAACTGAGCACTGGGGGCCAGAAGCAGGCACAATAGTGAAGAGATTTAACCCCTGTGAATGAGAGAGCAGTAGGTAACAGAAGCATACACAAGCTTGTCAAAACTGCTGAACAAGTGTGGAATCCTGTAATGTGAGTTCCATGCAGAAGTGTTCCACGAGGGTAACATTGAGAGTAGTGTCATCACCAGTGCATGTGAAGGGAAAGGTCCTGGATAGAATGGACAGAATCAGAGCACTGAAGACACAGCCATCCCCAGACCCAGCAGAATGCTACTGAGCCTAGCCTAAAGCCCCAAACCACCAGAGACATAAGCAGATTATCGCTGTCCAGTAGAAGTTTCAGCATAGTACAGAGTTTGTTTGCAGCCATATCTCATATATGAGGCAGAAAGACATGATCCAAGCCAAGACTCTGGGAGTAAAAAGACTCAAAATTCATCAAAGGTAAAGGTATTAAGTATGTTCCAAAGTATTTTTATCATTATTGGTATTGGGTATCAGCTAATTTTAATGGTACTGGTAGTGGCGTAAACTTGAGTATCGGTATCAGTGAGCATCAGCTAATATTGATGGTATAAGTATTGGGGCCAGTATTGATAGGTATCAGTTAATTCTGTTGGTATCAGTATCTGCCTAAAATTCAATATTGGTATTGGTAACAAAATTTGTCATCTCATCCCTAGCAGTCCCAATGTGAGATAAAGGGGTAGAACCCTCACTCTGAATCTTGGGGCCAAGTTGAACCAGACCTTCAAGAGAGGCTGCTAAAGGAACCTGAGGCACTTTGGGATCTCTGGAAGACTCGAGAGAAAGATAAGGTCTCTTGGAAAGCCTCAATGCTCATACGTGCAGGTGAAATAGACCATCCCCACTAGAGGGATAGTCCCAGATGATCCAGAAGGTTTAGGAGGGGCCAATGTAGGGTACATTCAGCCCAGAATGGATGAAGTTATCCAGTGAACAATCAGCAACAAAACTCATCAGTATCACAAGTGCTGTGGGTGAGGCATGTAGAATGGACAGCATCCTCAGGAATACAGGAACACCATGTTGGATGAATGCAGACACAGACAGTATCCATAAACATTCCCAGGTACAAGCAGAAAGGAAATTGGCCCAATAATAATCATTCACACATGGAGAAGTTAGGTGTTGATATAACAATATCTGGTTGATAACTGAGGTTGGTCAGGCTCATATAGAGCACCTGGCACTGCATATCAGAGCATCTGGCACTGCACATCAGAGTATCTGGCACTACACATCAGAGCACCTGGCATTGCACATCAGAGCACCTAGCACTGCACATCAGAGCAGCAATATAGTAATGAGTGGTAAACATGGCAAGCAAGTGTGTTCAGGGTTCAAACAAGGCAAGGAGAGGTAGATATTAGATAAGAATAGACATAATATGTTTTTAACTGGGTCCACATGAGTCTAATGCAGAAATAGTTTTATTATAAAAGTGAAGTATGCCATTGGGTTTATATTATTTTAATTTTATTTTGGCTGAGTATGACTGAGTTTATACTTTTATAATATTTTAGCCTCTTTACATTATTCTTAGATACTGATTACTGATTCTTTTTCTTCATTGCATTAAGAATGAATTGTTTATAAGGTTTATGTTTGAGGCTAGGAGTAGTGATTATTTTCTCACAAGACAGTTATGTTCGGAAGGACATTGAGCTGTGCACGAAACATTGTATAGATGCACTAAACATTGTATAAATGCACTAAACATTGTATAGATGCACTAAACACTGTATAGATGCACTAAACATTGTATAGATGCACTAAACACTGTATAGATGCACTAAACATTGTATAGATGTGCTATAGATGCAGTGAACATTGTATAGATGCACTAAACATTGTATAAATGCACTAAACATTGTATAGGTGCACAAAACATTGTATAGATGCACTAAACATTGTACAGATGCACTAAACATTGTATAGATGCACTAAACATTGTACAGATGCACTAAACATTGTATAGATGCACTAAACATTGTATAGATGCATGGAACATTGTATAGATACACTAAACATTGTATAGATGCGCTAAACATTGCTTAGATGCACTAGACATTGTATAGATGCGCTAAACATTGTATAGATGCACTAAACATTGTGTAGATGCATGGAACATTGTATAGATGCTCTAAACATTGTTTAGATGCATGAAACGTTGTATAGATGCATTAAACATTGTATAGATGCATTAAACATTGCATAGATGTACTAAACATTGTACAGATGCACTGGACATTGTATAGATGCACTGAACACTGTATAGATGCACTAAACATTGTACAGATATACTAAACATTGTATAGATGCACTAAACATTGTATAGATGCACTGAACACTGTATAGATGCACTAAACATTGTATAGATGCACTGAACACTGTATAGATGCACTAAACATTGTATAGATGCACTGAACACTGTATAGATGCACTAAACATTGTACAGATATACTAAACATTGTATAGATGCACTAAACATTGTATAGATATACTAAACTTTGTATAGATGCACTAAACATTGTATAGATTCACTCACTCTCCACTTATGAACCTTCCACACAACTTTTGTGCAATGCAAACATTCCTTGGGTAATGTGGAATCACTTCTTGGAATTTCTTATGGTATTGGTGTTTTGATAGGCCCCGGCTGGCATGTCTCCTTCCCATATGTACCAGTACATGAATGATCGACGGCTCTCGGGGGGATCTCTGCCCGGCTCCCAGGTAAATGACAGGCCCCAACCCACCCACAGTGCCCCAAGTCTTTCAACCCTCTGTCAGATCATGACCAACTCAGATTGGTGTCTTTCCTCTCTCACATTGCATACCTTGCACCTGCAATTATATTATCACTTGTTTGCTCATCTTGCCCTCTTTAGTTTTATGTCTACTAATGTGCACTCCTTACCACCAGTCACAACCAATCCTCAGACTGCAGGTAAAGCTTTAGAAAACCATTTGCTTCATCCTGGGCCATTACTAAGTCACCAGTAAGGAAGTGATAAGAATCCAACCACTTGTGACTTAATAATAGTTTGTCTTATTTATTACTAGGTCACCAATCAAGACTTAATAATAGTTTGTCTTAGCTATTACTAGGTCGCCAATCAAGACTTGATAATAGCCCACCATGGACCATTATTGTCTTTAAAGATTTATCTTCTGTTTGTAAGAGAGTTGTGTATTGTTGGATCTGTGGTATTGTTGGATCTGCAGTATTGTTGGATCTTCAGTATTATTGGATCCATGGTATTGTTGGATCTGAGGTATTGTTGGATCTGTAGTATTGTTAGATCTGCAGTATTGTTGGATCCACAGTATTGTTGGATCCTCGGTATTGTTGGATCCTCAGTATTGTTGGATCCTTGGTATTGTTGGATCCTCAGTATTGTTGGATCTGTGGTATTGTTGGATCCACAGTATTGTTGGATCCTCAGTATTGTTGGATCCTCAGTATTGTTGGATCTATGGTATTGTTGGATCCACGGTATTGTTGGATCTGCAGTATTGTTGTATCCATGGTATTTTGGATCCATTGTATTGTTGGATCCATGGTATTTTGGATCCATGGTATTGTTGGATCTATGGTATTGTGATTTCTTCATTACTATCATTATTGTGTAAAGACTGCAGGTATTGTTCTAATATTTGAGCGCATTACACATGTGTTGTCAGGCTTCTGTAGTGTGTGCTGCATATATCTAATACTGTAATAAATGTGGCACTTAATAAATATGCATATTTATGTTTGAATAAAACAAATGAGATCTGGGATACTTTCTTGCACATTGGTATTCAGTATTATCAAGTTTATTATTGTTCTTCTCATTAGACTTACAATTATATTTTTGCTTTGTGAGCCTTCAACCCTTTCCTTAATATTTGTTTGCTGTGTGCAAAGCTAAGTCTGTTTTCAAGATTAATTTATTATGTAATAAAGCAAAAATGAGTATCCTCTCTAGGTTTTTACTTAATTTATTAAAGCTGAGATTATGATGGCATCTAACACTTGAGTTGATCATTTGTTTATACAGAGTGACATTTGACACTACTAATTAATCTTAGTTAAGATGAGGTGGTGGTGATGGTGGCAGGTGTGTAAGTTATATTGGTGACTCTAAGGTAAGGTTTGGCATGGAACTCTGCTTCTAGATGACTTAGAGCCTCTTGCACTCTCTGTTTAGAAATAATTAGATTAGATAAGTTTCATTAAGATTAATTTTGCTTGTCTCTGGAAAAGAAAGATATTTGACTGACGTGTTTAAATGATTTATTTGGAATTTGTTATTCTTAATTAATTAACACTGATTTCAAACCACATCAGAGTCTTATTTTTCATTAGGATCTGATATCCCAATAAGAGCACAGCCAATACTCATTCTTGTCTCCACTCCCATCACTAGGCCTGACTAGGAACAATCTTACACTTTCCCACTCAATATTAATCTTCTTCCACCCCATTCCACTCATCACCACACATTTGCTGTGTCTGAACTTTCTAATGGCTTCAACATAGTTCCTATATCTTCTGCTAAAGGTTACAGAAATTAACAAGAGTGGATTTGTAACTAAGAGTTCAACATGGAGCCATAATGCTTATGAGCAAGTAGAGGCTCACCCACTACTATACAATTCAGTTCAAATAGCCCTACCATTGTTAGGACACATTAAATTAAAAGTGTTGACAGTGTTGCAATTTTACAAAAAGAAAAAGAAATCCAAAATGGCAGAGAATTTTTTTGAAGGTAATGGCACAAAAATGTAAAATTTGATGGAAAATTTATGGAATCATTCTTGTGCAAAATTGGAGGTCTGGGCACTGTATACAGCAGTGATCGTTGCCCACTCTCAGTAATATTGTAAGTGATTTCCAGTACAGGAAGGCCCTGCTTTACAGTGCTTCGCTTTACAGCTTTCCACTAAAGCAGCAGTTTTCAATTACACCCATTCTTCATTTATTCAGACTTCCTACAACATATTCACCACTCACTATAAGCTAAGGATGAAAATATTTTAAGGTAAGTAATGTATGTACTGTGTATGCATTTTATAGGCCTAGCTCTGTTGCTCACTTGATACATATGATAATGCAAAAATGTTATCAGACTTTTATATGCATTTGAAGGTAAAAAAAAAAAGGGTGTTTCACTTTAACCTGGAACCTAACTTGCTGTATAAGCAGAACCTGCCTGTACTCAGTTCAAGCAGTTCCTAGCTATTTTACTAGTATGCCTTCCATTCTGTCAGTCGAGGACAAGAAACTATCACAGCAACTCAATAATGTGCACAGAAATCAGCTATTTGGTCAGTTTTATACAAAATTAAAGTTTGTTTAAAAACAGAGTCCAAAATAAAAACTGTAGGCAATCCAGCAACTTGAACAACCTTTCTTTGTTTCTTCCCTCATGACACAAAATATTGAAGTTTTACCTTATTTCTAAGATAAAATATAACCAAGAGTGATTGGTCATGGTTTAGGCCATCCCAGTAATTGAAACAGACTTGGTAAAAACCTATAAAACACACTGAAGGTAAGGGCCCTAACTTACCTCAAGAAAATTGCCCAAAATCAAATATTTCTGCTGCTTTGAGTTCTATTTCAATCTACTTCTGGTCTGAAACTGACCAAAATCATCTCTACTTTGTTAGTATGTCTTCCATTCTATCAATTAATACCAAGAAACAGGTAATAAAACTTTAAAAATCATCTAGAAAACACGTAAAAATTGCTATTTTCAACGAAACACAAGGTTAAACACTTGCTTTTCCCATCATGCACTGTGTAGGGTAGGATTTTTTATACTGTGCACATTCACTGCAGAGACACATTCTCTCATGTCTAGACCAAAATTTACTGCTCACAGCACAGTTGAGGGCACTTTGCTTAAAGCGTAGATGTACGTGAGCTACACTGGCATCATGATGTAGATCTTCGTATAAGACAGTGGAAGGTTTAATGCTGCGAATCATCATCTTGAGACACCTCTGTACACTGTATGAGGGTATTCATTGTTTACTCTCTGTTTTCACCTCCAGGTTCTTTGTGGGTTGCAGTAGGCTGTATTACCTTGCAGAAACTCTTCAAACTTTGAGGTTATTTCTCTACAATGATTAGAATATCAACATATGCAGGAAAACAATGATGGCTCTGATCCTCCACTTCCTTTTGGCTTACTGAGATTCCATCTGCTGAGTAAAAGAAAGGTTCACACATATCCTCTGAATTTAACCCTTTGACTGTCGCAACCCCCAATCCTGAGGTGTCTCCTGGTGTCGCAAAATTTAAAAAAAAAAAAATATTTTTTCTTATGAAATGATAGAGAATCTTTTCCCGATTGTAATGACACCAAAAAAACGAAATTTGATGGAAAACTGACAGAATTATGCTCTCGCGAAGTTAGCGACCTCGGCGCTGTTTACAAATCGGCGATTTCGCTCACTTTGAGCCCTATTTTCGGCTAATTCCATTGTTCCAGTCGCCCAAACTCATAGCTATTTCTTTAGAACTCCATTTTTTCTATCGATTGAGTACAAGAAACTGCCCATTTACCGGAGGCCTGGTCACAGACCGGGCTGTGGGGGCATTGACCCCCGGAACTCTCTCCAGGTAAACTCCAGGTAAACCTAATAATGTGGTCAGAAATTTGCAATTTGGCCAATTTCACGAAAACTAAAAAATATGACAATTTCAAAATAAGGTCCAGAATGAACAATGCAGACATTCCTGGCTCTAAAATAACATTTTCTTTGCTCATCAGTCATGTCTCCAGGCCCCTCTGATATTACTCTTGCTTTCTATTTTGAATTTTTATTCAAACAAAAAATTGAAGACTTACTATTATGCAGACTACTGCAATACTGTAATAATTGTATAAATAACATCAATCCATTCATGACTGCATATTAGAATGGCTAGTTGGACATTTATTGGACAATGGCATCATTTGTTTACTTTTGAACATTGGCAAAAATCAAACATTTCCCCTACTTTGAGCTCTATTTCTAGGTTCTTTTTATAGTAAAATCAATCAAAATCACCTCTATTTCTATAATATGTTTTCCATTCTATCAAATGAGACCAAGAAAACGAGAATACAACCATAAATACTATACGAAAATAGACCACAAAGTTGGCATTTTAATTTAAAAAACGGTCGGAGTTTTTTTTTTCTCATTATGCACTGCGTGCTCCAGGATTTTTTTTATATGGTGCACACTGACCACACAGACCCATTCTCTCACATGTGGGCCTACCAGCTTTCTCCTGCTTGATTTGAAGCCACTAGAATTTATGAGTATATATACGTCAAACACGGTACCTCGTAAGACGTATATATACGGCCGCGACAGTCAAAGGGTTAAGAGCCAACACATCCTGCTAGGCTCTGGGAAGGTTCACATGAACATCTGAACTGACTCAACTGCTCTGGATGTAGGACTTAGATTATGATCTGTGATAAGAGAACTTCTATTCCTGCATCTTTGTTGAAATTGCATGGCTGTTTTTAGATTAGGCATCTGTGGGTTATTAGTTTCCTGTTTCATTGTTATTATACAGCAGAACCTCGACTGACGAGTTTAATCCGTTGAGTGACCTAGCTCGTAACTCAATTTGCTCGTATATCAAATGAATTTTCCTCATTTAAATTAATTGAAATGCCATTAATCCGTTCCAGTGGAATTCAGCAGAATTCCTGCTCTCAGGAGGAAGGAGAAAATCCAGTGGACCCTCGGGTAACGATGACATCGGCTAGCAATAAAATCTGATATTGATGCATCTTTGTGTAAAAATATTGGCTCAGCCGACGATGAAAAACTCAGTTAGGGACATTCGTCCCAAACACGTCCGCCTGTCCGTCCGGCCTGAGCACCTCAGCTGCCCTGCCTTCAGCTAGTGTGCCATTGTTTACAGGCCAGGGTGGATAGTTCCACACATACATTCGATACATTTTGTATTATTCCATTGTTTTTAGTGCTTGTAACTGCTAAATAAGCCACCATGGTCCCAAAGTAAACTTCTAGTGCCAACCCCGTTGTAAAAAGGGTGAGAAATACTACCGAAATACTATAGTACCATGGTCAGCTCCTGCTGCACCACTGTCAGCTGCTGCTGTACCATGGTCAGCTGCTGCTGCTGCATCATTGTCAGCTGTTGCTGCACCACTGTCAGCTGCTGCTGCACCACCATCAGCTGCTGCTGTACCATGGTCAGCTGCTGCTGCACCACCGTCAGCTGTTGCTGCACCACCGTCAGCTGCTGCTGTATCACTGTCAGCTGCTGCTGCACCACTGTCAGCTGCTGCTGTACCACAGTTAGCTGCTGCTGCTGCTGCTGCTGCACCACTGTCAGCTGTTGCTGCACCACCGTCAGCTGTACTACTCGAAGATGTGGAGAGACTGTTGCTGGTGTGGCTTAACGAGAAACAATTATGTGTACCGAGAAACAATTAACCCCAGAGGGTTACCCACCCAGGATATCCCAAGAAAGTCAGTGCACCATCGAGGACTGTCTAACTTATTTCCATTGGGGTCCTTAACCCCTTGACTGTTGCAACCCCAAATCCTGAGGTGTCTCCTGGTTTCGCAAAATTTCCGAAAAAAAAATACTTATGAAATGATAATCTTTTCCTGATTGTAATGACACCAAAAGAATGATATTTGATGGAAAACTGATGGAATTACGCTCTCACAAAGTTAGTGACCTCGGCGATATTTATGAATTGGCGATTTCGCCTACTTTGAGCCCTCTTTTCGGCTAATGCCATTGTTCCAGTCAACCAAACTCATAGCTATTTCTTTAGAACTCTATTTTTCTATCGATTGAGTACAAGAAACTGCCCATTTACTGATTTCAACTACCCAATAATGTGGTCAGAAATTTGCAATTTGTCCAATTTCACGAAAATTAAAAAATATGACAATTTCAAAATAGGGTCCAGAATGAACAATGCAGACATTCCTGGCTCTAAAATAACATTTTCTTTGTTCATCAGTCATGTCTCCAGGCTCCTCTGATATTACTCTTGCTTTCTATTTTAAATTTTTATTCAAACAAAAAATAGAAGGTTTACTGTTATGCAGACTACTGCAATATTGTAATAATTGTATAAATAATGTCAACTCATTCATGACTGCATATTAGAATGGCTAGTTGAACATTTATTGGAAAATGACATCATTTGTTTACTTTTGAACATCGGCAAAAATCAAACATTTCTCCTACTTTGAGCTCCATTTCAATCAAAATCACCTCTATTTCTATAAAATGTTTTCCATTCTATCAAAAGAGACCAAGAAAACGTGTATACAACCTTAAATACTATATGAAAATAGACCACAAAGTCAGCATTTTAATTAAAAAATGGTCTTAGATTTTTTTCTCATTATGCACTGCGTGCTGCAGTATTTTTTTATATGGTGCACACTGACCACACAGACCCATTCTCTCACATGTAGGCGTACCAGCTTTCTCCTGCTTGATTTGAAGCCGCTAGAATTTATGAGTGTACAGTGGACCCCCGCATAGCGACCTTAATCCGTGCAAGAGGGCTGGCTGTTATGCGAAATGTTCGCTATGTGAATGAATTTTCCCCATAAGAAATAATGGAAATAAAATTAATCCGTGCAAGACACCCAAAAGTATGAAAAAATTTTTTTTTTACCACAAAAAAATGTTAATTTTAGTACACACAAACTGAAAAAGGCATGCACAATTACATGACACTTACTTTTATTGAAGATCTGGTGATGATTGATGGGATGGGAGGAGGGGAGAGAGAGTGTTAGTGTTTAGAAGGGGAATCCCCTTCCATTAAGACTTGAGGAGGCAAGTCCTTTTCTGGGGTTACTTCCCTTCTTCTTTTAATGCCACTAGGCCAGCTTCAGAGTCACTGGACTTCTTTCGCACAACATATCTGTCCATAGTGGCCTGTACCTCTCGTTCCTTTATGATTTGTCTAAAGTGGTTCACAACATTGTCATTGTAACAGTCACCAGCACGGCTTGCAATAGCTGTGTGAGGGTGATTTTCATCAAAAAAGGTTTGCACTTCAAGCCATTTTGCACACATTTCCTTAATCTTTGAAGTAGGCAATTCCTTCAATTTCTCTCTCCCCTCCTTTGAACCAGTTTCCGCAGGTCTGGCCTCTTGCTCTTGAAGTTGATCTATCAGCTCATCAGTGGTTAGTTCTTCATTGTCCTCCTCCACCAACTCTTCCACATCATCCCCACTAACCTCCAACCCCAAGGACTTCCCCAATGCCACAATTGATTCCTCAACTGGTATACTCCTCTCAGGGTTAGCCTCAAACCCTTCAAAATCCCTTTTGTCATCACAATTAAACACTTGTTCAGGTTTCAGTCCTTTAGTTTCTATGTACTCCTTGAATTCCTGCACATATTTTTCAGCCGCTTTGTGGTCCGAACTGGCAGCCTCACCATGCCTTATCACACTATGGATGCCACTACGCTTCTTAAATCTCTCAAACCAACCTTTGCTGGCCTTAAATTCACTCACATCATCACTAGTTGCAGGCATTTTTTTAATTAAATCCTCATGCAACTTCCTAGCCTTTTCACATATGATCGCTTGAGAGACGCTATCTCCTGCTAGCTGTTTTTCATTTATCCACACCAATAAGAGTCTCTCAACATCTTCCATCACTTGCGATCTTTGTTTCAAAAACACAGTTAAACCTTTTTCAAGAACAGCTTCCTTGATTGCCGTTTTCTTGGCCACAATAGAAGAGATGGTTGATTTGGGTTTCTTGTACAACCTGACCAGGTCGGTGATACGCACTCCACTTTCATACTTATCAATGATCTCTTTCTTCATTTCTATAGGAATTCTAACCCTTATTGCTGTAGGGTTGGAACTAGAAGCTTTCTTGGGGCCCATGGTCACTTATTTTCCAGAAACAGCACCGAAAACACTGTAATAATACGAAATATTCCGATTGTATGCTTGAATGTTACCGCGGAGGCTGGCTGGTAAACAATGCCACCGGCGGAACATATGAGGCTGGCTCAGGCCGCACATTGGACGCGTCTCGGACGAAGGCCGCTGAGCGGGTTTTTGGGCGCTATGCGGGGCAAAATTTTAGCGATCAAAGCGTCCGCTATGCGGATTGTCCGTTATGCAAGGCGTCCGTTATGCGGGGGTCCACTGTATATACATCAAACACGGTGGCTCGTAAGATGTATATATACGACCGAAACAGTCAAAGGGTTAAACTTGTCCCCCAGGATGTGACCCACACCAGTCGACTAACACCCAGGTGAACAGGAAAAAATGCCTGGAACTAGAGCTCATATTCAAATTCAAAGTTTATTCTCTATAAGGATTACAATGCTGAGTTTACAGAATTTGGTTATTGTATTGTTTACAAGTAGTAAAATAATAATTACAGAGTGTACCACTAGAACACCTAGCATGGCTAGGCATTTCGGGCAGACTTAAATTAAATCTTAAGTTTAAAATATTACAAAATTATGAGGTAAGTTGGTATTATGGCTAAGTGACTAAATACTAGTTTGTGAGTTTAGCAATGTGAATGCTCTTGTTTTGGCACTATACATAGTTTCAGTATTGGAGTATCACAGGCCAACTTATGACTAGTTAAGATTCATTATTTTGAGATTGAGATTGATATTTCTGTTTATGGTCAAATGGGTGAGTGAGTGTAAGTGTTAACCACCAGGTGGTATTCGTGTAATTAGTTGACAGGGTGTATCAGGGAGATAAGATGTTTTCTGATGGTAGTTTTGAAGGTGATGAATGTGTCTGCAGTTTTGGAATTTTCAGGTAGGGTGTTCCAGATTTTAGGGCCTTTGACATACATTGAATTTTGTTAAGGTTTAGTCGGACACGGGGAATATCATAGAGATGTTTGTGTCTGGTATTGTGCCTGTGGGTTCTGTCACAACTATCAAGAAAGCGTTTTAGGTCAAGGTTAATATTGGAATTTAAGGTCCTGTAGATGTAGATTGCACAGTAGTAAGTGTGGATGTACTGAACAGGGAGTAAGTTTAGATCTATGAAGAGTGGGGGGGGTGTGTTGCCAGGGATGGGATTTAGTGATTATTCTTACTGTGGCTTTTTGTTGGGTTATTATTGGCTTTAGGTGTGTTGTTGCAGTTGAACCCCAAGCACATATAGCATAGGTGAGGTATGGATATATAAGTGAATGGTATAGTGTGAGAAGGTGTTACAAAAAACGCGATTCTAAAAGCTTAGAGATCTCCAGTGAATACTAGAAAGGACTGCCCTTCTAGCATCCAGCCTGTTACTGGGTTTTCGTAACAAGTAGTCAGTATCCTTGTCCAATTATCCATTAGAATTCAGTATAATTCAATAGTGCTTCAAGATTATAACTAGTAGGCTACTAACTAGAGAAATTAAAATTTAATAAATTTATTAAGTCTAGAGGTATTTTATCAAATTAAATTAATCACAGTAATCAAAATAATGTCACATCTCTCGAGTACAATATTATTGTGCTGAAAGCACATATCACATTTATAATTCTTAAGTACCGTCTTGTACATTAACATTTAATAAGATATTACAAATATGTACAAGTAAGTTTGTGTATGCGTATAAGTGCTCCAAGTAGTTCGCTATGTCTCACGACTCGACTAGACTTAAACAAGTGACTGACAAAGTCCTCACATAAACTAACTTCTTGACCAACTGGCAATCAGAACAGTCTGCTTGAACAATAAAAAGAATGCTAAGCCCAATAGCAATATAACAAGCAACTGCAACACAGAATCAGGAACAAGGAGATAATATAACGACACTAAGTAGGGACCATCAGCAGATCCTCCACAAAAGTCACAAAACTCCCATACTACTGAATCTAAGTTCAGCATAAGAAAATCCCCGACTGTGATAATACACAGATACCAGTACAAGTTAGGTCAGGACCTGGGTTACTCAGAGTGTCTGTGAGACACACAACCTCAGTACAACGTCGAAAATCACTAAGTCTATACAATGTTCTGTGAACAGAGTTCTACAGAACTAACAAGAATCATGAGACAGACAATCTGTCCAACCACCCAGCGAGTCTAGACCAGACTGAATACTTCAGGCGAGGTGAGGACACCCCCCCTCGATCACGTGATAGCTCCGTGGACAGCAGTCGCCCAGCAAGAAGCCGGCAGTATAACAAGCAACAAGCGATAATTACAGTAGTTTGACAATCAAGACTTGAACTGAGCACATATGTTACATCCTACCTAACAACATAACTACGTCAAATAACAATATAAAGCAATACATTTACGATTTAGCTTTTATCGCAAATATAAGCAATATAAAATTAAATGAAAAGGTAATAATTATATATATACATTATATTCATAATCATAATATACATTATATATATATATATATTGCAACCCATTCAGGGGTTGCAACAGAAGGGCAGTTTGCGGCACGTAGTATCGTATCTTGGAGAGGATCCCAACCGTTTTGGATACTTTTTTGGTTATGTGTTGGATATGGGTGCTGAAGTTCAGGTTGTTGTCGAGGTATAGGCCTAGGAATTTGCCCTCATTATGCCTGGCAATTAGAGTGTTGTCGATCTTAATGTTAATTTGCGCATCTCCTGCTCTGCTACCAAACATAATGTAGTAGGTTTTGTCAGTGTTAAGCGTAAGTTTATTGGCTGTCATCCAAGTTGATATTTTGATCAGCTCCTCATTAACAATGGTGTTGAGGGTGGCAAGATTAGGGTGAGAGATGACATAAGTCGTGTCGTCAGCAAAGAGAATGGGGTTCAGGTGTTGAGATACGTTTGGAAGATCATTGATGTATATGAGGAAGAGCAGGGGACCAAGGACACTTCCCTGCAGAACTCCAGTATCAAGTGGCTGTGTTGTTGATGCTGTGTCTTTAATGGTGACATACTGATACATATTAGTAAGGTAAGATTTGAAATATGCAAGCGCATGGCCTCTTATACCATAATGGTCAAGTTTGTGGAGTAGGATGCCGTGGTCTACTGTGTCAAAAGCTTTTCTTAGGTCAATAAAAATTCCTAGTGGATATTCCTTATTTTCCAATGCTGTGTAAAGCAGATCTAGCATTTTTATGATTGCATTGTTAGTGCTTTTATTTTTCCTGAATCCAAATTGGCAGGGGTTGAGTATGTTTTGTGCTGTTATAAATGAATATAGTCTCCTGTGCACGAGTTTCTCAAAGTTTTTGGATAGCAATGGTAAGTTTGATATTGGCCTATAGTTGTTTAAATCTGTAGGGTCACCACCTTTATGTATTGGTGTAACCCTTGCCGTCTTGAGTAGTTTCGGGAAGGTGCTAGTTTCTAGTGACTTGTTAAAAAGTAATGAGATAGCATGCGAGAGGACATGGGCCGCTCTCTTGTACAATAATGGTGGGACATGAGACAGATTCCCTGAGTTATTTTTAAGTGACTTTATAATCTCGGTGATTTCCATGGGCTCAGTTGGAGCAAGATAGAAGGAATTTGGGAAATTCCCATCTAGGTAGTCCCCGGCATGGGCATTGGTGCGTGGGATTTTATTGGCGAGATTAGAACCTATGGTTGAGAAGAAGTCATTTATCTTGTTAGCTGTGTTAGTGGGATGCAGTGGTGTTTCATTAGGTTTAGTTAGGGCAATATTCTTGTTTTTTTCAGTTTTTGGGTCCCTAGAATCTGAGAGAGTGTTTTCCAGGTCTTTTTTTATCTCCTCTTGTGTCAGTGAATCTACTGGAGTAGTATAATTGTTTGGCTTTCTTTATTTGGTGAGGACTGATGAATAGTGTTTAAGAATATCTTTGTGTATTAAGCCCTGTCTATATTGCTTTTCATATTGGTGTTTCTTATCAATGGATTTCAGAATGGTGCTGGTTAGCCATGGGCAACCAAGCCGTTTGTTTGTGATCTGTTTCGTTTTTATAGGACAATGTTTATTGTATAGTCTAAGTAATTTGTTAAGAAAAATGTCTGTCCAGTTGTCAATACCATTGGCCTTGGAGAATTCTGTAGGCCAGTCAACAGTCTCTAGGTCAGCTGTGAACTTCCTTATTGAGGCCTCATCATGGAGTCTAAATGAAACTGTTGTATTCAAGTGGTGGTTTACTAATGTTTGTCAAGAGGAAGGTAGGGTAGTGGTCTGTAGTGCAATCTGTGATTATCCCTGATTTAAGGGGGGCTAGTATATTGGTCCATATGTGGTCTATTATGGTTGCACTTGTCTCAGTGAGCCTAGTTGGTTTAGTTATTGTTGGTATGAGAAGTGTGTTGTTCATATTGTTGATGAAATCAGTTACAGGCTGATCATCTAGTAAGCCAAGGTTGATGTTGAAGTCTCCAGCTAAGAGAAGGTGGTGCTTATTCATTTGTCTGTTTGTTATTAGTGCCTTTAGTTTCTCACTGAAATTTGGGATGTTTGTGTGGGGTATCCGGTAAATGGCACCAATTGTTATAGGCGTCTTAAGGTTTTTTACAGTAAAATTAGCAAAAATGTATTCTCCATATTCATCACTAAAGCAAGTGGTGCTAATACAAGATAATTGGTTAGAGTAATAGATTGCAATACCACCCCCAACTTGGTATGGTCTGCAGTTGTGAATTGCTGTGTATCCTGGTAGAGGGTAGATATCTATTGTGTCCTGCTTAAGCCAGGTCTCAGTAAGAATAATGCAGGAGAAAGGTGTCTTTAGTGATTCAAGTAGTGCCAGGAGGTCATCATAGTGTTTGCTTAAGGACCTGATGTTGTAGTTAAGTACTGATAGACTTTTAGCATTGTTTAGGATAGTGCTGGCTTGTGATGCTGTGTAGTAAAGGCAGTTACTTTCCAATAGGTTTTGATTGTGTGTCAGATTATGTAGGTTTAGATCAGGGTCAATGTGATCAATCATCTTCTAGGTTTAAATTATGGTTATTTATATCCTGAGTTGTGTGTTGAGTTTTAGTACTGATATCTGTAGTGGTGGGAAGTTTGGACAAGTATATAGTTATAGCATTTTGGTCATGTAGAGTATAGTCACTAATACACATAATGAAGTTGGTGTTGTCTATGTGTTGTGCTGGAATGAGCTAAAGTACAACTAGGTATAAACTAATAATATAAAAATACAAATTAAAAATAGCACAAGACTCTCACTTGTAATTGCACTAAGGTCTAATGTAATGACTTTGGTATAGTCTATGTATTGAGCTAGAATGAGCTATAGTACAACTAGGTTCAATCTAATAATATAAAAATACAAATTAAAAATAGCACCAGACTCTCACTAGTAATTACACTATGGTCTAATATAATGAATTTGGTATTGACTATGTATTGAGCTAGAATGAGCTCTAGTACAACTGAGTTTAATCTAATGATATAAAAAAGGCACAAGACTCTCAGTTGTAATTGCACTGAGGTGTTATATAAGTTGTTTACAAGAATTAGAGTATAACTAGATTTAAATTGACAAGATAAAATATGCAAGTTAAGGTAGCAAAATAATAAAAAAAGTAGAAAAAAAAATATATGAGGTAGTTGGTACTAGTTAGCAAAAGATAGTTAAGGGCCTTGAACAATAATATAATTGAAATATACACTAATTGCACACACAATATAGTCACTAAGATATGAAAACAATCTTAGAATAGGACTTATAATATAAACTTATAATATAAAAATACAATTTGAAATGGTACTTGCAATTGCACTAGGGTCTGATATAGGTTGTTGACAAGATCAAGAGTATAACTAGATTTAAATTGACAAAATAAAATTCACAAATTAAAGTACCAAAAGAATAATAAGTAAAAAATAACAATGGCAATGTCTTGGTTATAATATGATAGTAAGATGGTAGACAGGTACACAGGTACAAAGGATAATATAAAGGTTGGAGTTGAATATACAAACTTGGAAATTTGGCAACAAAATGTTATGGGAAGTATAAAATAATGATTAATGTACAAAAGTAAAATTGACTGGTAGTAAATATGGTGTTTAATAAAATTTTAGTAAGTAATAATGATTACAAAATAAGTGAAAAAGTAATGTTTATTTCTTTCAAAATTGCACTGGTAGTTATATGTGAGGTTATTTGGCAGTACAAGGTAATTAAGAGTACTCTAAGATAGTAAATGTGGTATTAAAACTGGTTAAGGTAATTAGACAAGTAATGGTTATTAAATGATGTCAAAAATGTTAAGAGTAAATTGTATTGATAGTAAAAATGGTAATTATTAATTTTAGTAAGTAATATCAATTGATAGTATTTAAAAAAATAGGTAGTAATATGGACAGAGAAAGTATCGATTCAGCTAATATTTAAGCAAACAATAGTAAATAAGAAAATTACATAAGGTGACTTATGCTTACTAGTAAAATCACAAAATGAGGTAGTTGATTATTTAATTAGTAAGAGATTGTACTACGAGATTTGAACAATAATGGAGCAAAACATACACTACACTACGTAGGCTTTTAGGTTGGACATTTAGTTATTCTCTGTAAGATCAGTATCCCTGAGAAATCGTGATAGATCATTCTCGTTCGTGATTGTGTACAGTTGACCTACATTCGTTTTCCTAATTAGAATTTTCCCATCCTGTGTGAAGCATTGGTGTATTGTGTCATTATTCTCCTGCTTAAGTTTCTGACTCTATACAGGAGGTTCTGACGTTTTTTGGTAAGACACTCGTTTATGTATTCCTCTTTCTTTACTTTAATAGATGCAATTATTAAGTCTTTTTTCCTGTCATGTGAGTGGAGTCTAAGCATAACACTTTTTCTACCATGGGATCCTAGTAACCTGGCTTCTTTTATTTCTGACTCTGGTACAATAACACTTGTTTGGTCCTTTATGATCTGCAGAGTAATTTCTTTACTGTTTGTTTGGTTCATATCACTGGGAAAAAGTGGACTATTAACTATTACTGCGTCCGGTAGTTTATCTTGCTCAGTTTTATCTTCTTGGAGAGCAAAGTAGTCACTGAACTGGTTATCTAAGTTGTTCTTCCATTCTTTTACTGCTTCTTCAACCTTTGTATTAAGAGATATTATTTGTTGGGTATGGCTATCTATGACTGTTTGGATGGTCTTGCCACAGTTAGTCATTCCTGGTGTTGTTAACTTTTGTTCAAGACTGAGGATTTTGTTCTCGAGTTGTGTCATCCTGGTGTCTTGTTTTGTTAGTGTCTCTCGAAGATTCATATTTTCAATAACTAAGGTGGAGATGCATGTCTTTAGGGTATCTGGATCGTTGGTCATACCTGAGAGACTACTTGGTAAGTTGAATCCGGGGAAGAGAGGGGAGGATGGGCTGGTGGCAGCCATATTTGTCGTTATTGTTGTGGTGTCACCTTGAGCAGTGGTGAGTGGGGTGGTTGCTGGGCCGGCGTCCTCCAGGCTACACTTGTTGAATAGTTGATTTTTCGGTGTTTGCTTGCTGGCCTTGGTGCTGTTTCCTCTTAGATTGTGCCTCATAATACTACAGGAATTGTTGAAGTTAAGAAGAAGTAGTTATACAAAGCTTGGGGTTACGTTGTTTGGCTGGCAGCGGGGTGTTGCTTTCGGTTTGTGGGCAGTCTTCCTTTGATCTTTAATATTTTTGATTTGTAGGTTTCACTGTTGGTAATCTTTGGTCATTCTGGGTGCTACGTTGGGTAGTGCAGTTTTGCTTGTAACTAGGTCATCATAGGAGCATTGGTGGCTCTGATAGTTGGAGAAAAGTACGGAGCTTGGAGGTTTGAGAGATATGAGAATCATAGTGGCATACACAGTGTGATAAGGCGAAGCTGAAAAATTCCAACCCCAGGAAGTGTTCAGTTGTGACAAAACAGGCCTGTTCTGGAAGAAAATGCCAAACAGGACCTACATTACTCAGGAGGAAAAGGCACTACCAGGACACAAGCCTATGAAAGACAGGCTAACTCTCATGTTTTGTTGTAATGCTAGTGAGGATTGCAAAGTGAAGCCTTTACTCATGTATCACTCTGAAAATCCCAGAGTGTTCAAGAAAGACAGTGTTTCATCACTCATCAGTATTCTTCAATAAAGGTAAGTGTTATTTTAGCATTTATTTATGTATTTATTGTGCATATCTTATTGTTTTCTGTGTAGGGAAATGTATATTTCATGTAAAAAAAATATTTTTTTTTAATACTTTTGGCTGTCTGGAATGGATTAATTGGATTTCCATTATTTCTTAAGGGGAAAATTAATTCGGCTAATGATAAAGTCGGTAATGACAAGCTCTCTGGAACGGATTAAAATCGTTACCCGAGGATTCACTGTACTTCAATATGACGCTAATATCAGCTCTATGTCTTATTTATCTATCACAATTCATCTAATATGACATAATAAACAATATAAATAACTCTAGAATGAATAAAATATGTCATTATGTGACTAGTGGTGGCAGCCAATCCTGCTCTTACCATTCTTCCCATGCTCTTATTATAAGAGAAAATGGAGTGTTTGTGAGGTTAACTGCACTAGATCACTAATTTCATAAGGAAAACACTGAAACAGTGTGTTTATAAATAAGAAATATTGTATAAAAACATAATAAAACATAATAGAGAAAGTAAAGAGACTGGTTTTATAAAGTGTACGTATGCTGGCGAAGGTGGAGGGTGGAAGATAGGCTACTTGCTACTACGCTCGTACTGCCTCGCAAGCACACCTCGCTTGTTAATCTATGATTTCATGCTGTAATTCCATGGACATCATCCTCTTTTTCTTCTCAGCACTGTCCTTTGGCAATAATAACACGAGAAATGCTTCCACAGTGACGTAAACATATGTAAAGCTCAGCTGATGTTGTGGCATTCGTTGCACCAACTAGTGGCAGTGTTATTATTAATATGTATTATTATTATTATTATTATTAATTTAGAGAACTGGAGCACAGATCCAATTCCTTAGATCAAGAGCCCCTCACCAGCATTAAGGTTCCAGTTCCCAAAATTAATAATAATAATAATAATTTTGGGACCTGACGAGCTGTTGGAGTGTGAGCAGAGTAATATTTAGTGAAGGGATTCAGGGAAACCAGTTATTTTTTAATAGCTGGACTTGAGTACTGGAAATGGTAAGTACAATGCCTGCACTTTAAAGGAGGGGTTTGGGATATTGGCAGTTTGGAGGGATATGTTATATATCTTTATACATATGCTTCTAAATTATTGTACCTGGACGCCTCTGCAAAAACAGTGATTATGTATGAGTGAGGTGAAAGGGTTGAATGATGATGAAAGTATTTTCTTTTTGGGGATTTTCTTTATTTTTGGGTCACCCTGCCTCAGTGGGAGACGGTAGACTTGTTGAATGAAAAAAATAACAATAATAATAATAACGAGGAGCTTCAGAATGCCGCCAATTCAGTGCACTGTTTACCTCGCCATGGAAGGATTTCTCTTGTGTTTTGCTTGCATTTTGTAGAGTTATTTTACCAAATTTCTTTTTTCTAACCATGGGTCCTAAGAAAGTAAGTGCAAAGGACAATGCTGAGAAAAAAAAGATGATGATGTCCATGGAATTAAAGCATGAAATCATAGATAAAGAAGTGAGGTGTGTGGATTGTGGGTTGAGGGGGAAGCAGGGAAAGTAGGGGAAGCTCACTCATAAGTCGGATGTTGGCTCATAACTCAGAGCAAAA
This sequence comes from Cherax quadricarinatus, assembly GCF_038502225.1. Taxonomy (NCBI): domain Eukaryota; kingdom Metazoa; phylum Arthropoda; class Malacostraca; order Decapoda; family Parastacidae; genus Cherax; species Cherax quadricarinatus. The sequence continues at coordinate 49,159,732 of NC_091308.1, read as the reverse complement.
AATCGACCGGACGATGGCTCATATCTTGAAAAACTTGAATGTCAGGACACTCGTAAGTCGAGGTTCCACTGTAATCTTGAGTTTTCCATCTTCCAGTTTGCGGCAGTATCTACTATAATAAGCTACTCACTTTGTAGGCTTTGTGAGTAGGCTTGATGAACTTTATAAACTGCCAGGTAATGCTATTATGGTGTTATGAGTGGTGTTGGCACACCATGTGTGCCTTTCTTAAGAAAAGATGATTGGAATAAAGGGAGAGCTAAAGAGGGCTGGTTAAGTTAAGACTTAGGCATAGGGGAGTGCTAGTACTTATAAGAAGGTATAATCTGAAGGGCTGATACTTCATCAAACTACACACACACATAATAAGCCTTTGATACCTTTACCTTTGATGAGTTTTGAGAGTCTCTACTCCTGGAGCCAAGCCATGAGCCAGGCTTGTCTGGCGCTAGCTTGGTCAACCAGACTGTTGCTGCTGGTGGGCCTGGTGCCCCACATATCCATCACAACCTGGTTGATTTGGCACCTGGTGAAGATACTTGTCAAGCTTCCTCTTGAAGACTTCTACAATTGTTCCAACAGTGTTTCTGATATCTTCTAGTAAGATGTTTAACCCTTTCAGGGTTTCGGATGTACTAGTACGGCTTATGCACCAGGGTTTTTGACGTACTAGTACGCCTAAATTCTAGCGCCCTTAAATCTAGTGAGAGAAAGCTGGTAGGCCTACATATGAAAGAATGGGTCTATGTGGTCAGTGTGCGCAGTATAAAAAAAATCTTGCGGCACACAGTGCGTAATGAGAAAAAAAAACTTTGACCGTGTTTTTGGATTAAAACAGCGACTTTGCACTATATTTTCATATGGTATTTATTGTTGTATTCTAGTTTTCCTGGCCTCATTTTATAGAATGGAAGACATATTACAGAAATTGAGATGATTTTGACTGGTTTTACAATGAAAAGTACCTTGAAATTGAGCTCAAAGTAGCAGAAATGCTCGATTTTTACCAAAGTTCAAAAGTAAACAAATCATGCTAAGCGTCCAATACACATCAACTGGTGAGTCTAATATTCTTTCACAAGTGTGCTGATATTATTTATACCATTTCTACACTAATGCAGTAGTCTGCATAACAGTAAATCTTCTATTTTTTGCGAGAATAAAAATTCTAAGTGGAAAGCAAAAGGATGTAAGAGGGCCGTGGGAACATGACTAATGAACAGAGGAAATGTTATTTTAGTTCCAGGAATGTCTTTCTTGTTTATTCTGGACCCTATTTGGAAATTGGCACCTTTTTAAATTTGTGTGAAATTGGCAAAATTGCTAAATTCTGACCACTGTATTGGATAGTTGAAATTGGTAAATGGGTGGTTTCTTGTACTCATTCGATAGAAAAAAGTGGAGTTCTAGCAAAATAGTTATGATTTTTGTCGACTAGTACACTGGAATTAGCCGAAAATAGGGCTCAAAGTGGGCAAAATATGAGTAAACATCGTTGAGACCGCTTACTTCACGAGAGCATAATTCCGCAAGTTTTCCATCAAATTTCATACTTTTGGTGTCATTATGATTGGGAAAAGATTCTCTATCTTTTCATAAGAAAAAATAATTTTTTTTTTTTTTTTAAATTTGGGCAACCCTGAGAACAAGTCTGGGAGAGGGCCTGGGGACCCTGAAAGGGTTAATAATCTGGGGCCACTGATGTTAATACAATGTTCTCTTATTGTGCCCACCACATCCTTGCTTTTCACTGGGTTTATTTTGCACTTGCTCTGATATCTCTTGCTCCAGTGTGTTGTTATGGCTGCAGTATGCAGATATGGGACCAGGCCTTCGAGTACTTTCCAGGTATATATTATCATATACAGTGGACCCTCGACCAACGATATTAATCCGTTCCTGAGAGCTTATCGTTAGTCAAAATTATTGTTAATCGAGTTAATTTTCCCCATAAGAAATAATGGAAATCAAATTAATCCGTTTCTGGCACCCCAAAGTATTATTGAAAAAAAAAAGTTTTACCACATTAAATATTAATTTTAATACACACAAACTGAAGAAGACATGTACAGTTACATGACGCTTACCTTTATTGAAGATCTGGTGATGATTGATGGGATGGGAGGAGGGGAGAGTGTGGATGGTGTTAGTGTTTAGAAGGGGAATCCCCTTCCATTAGGACTTGAGGTGTCAAGTCCTTTTCTGGGGTTACTTCCCTTCTTCTTTTAATGCCACTAGGACCAGCTTAACCCTTTGAGGGTTTTGGTCGTACTAGTACGTCTTACGCGTAGGGGTTTTTGACGTACTAGTACGCATAAATTCTAGCGGCCTCAAATCTAGTTGGAGAAAGCTGGTAGGCCTTCATATGAAAGAATGGGTCTATGTGGTCAGTGTGCACAGTCTAAAAAAAATCCTGCAGCACACAGTGCATAATGAGAAAAAAAAAACTTTGACCATTTTTTTTTAATAAATCAGCGACTTTGCAGTGTATTTTCGTATGGTATTTATTGTTGTATTCTAGTTTTCTTGGTCTCATTTTATAGAATGGAAGACATATTACAGAAATTGAGATGATTTTGACTAGTTTTACAATGAAAGGTGCCTTGAAATTGAGCTCAAATTAGCAGAAATGTTCGATTTTTACCAAACTTCAAAAGTAAGCAAATCATGCCAAGCGTGCAATACACGTCAACTGGTGAGTCTAATATTCTTTCACAAGTGCACCAATAATATTTATACCATTTTTTACACCAATGCAGTAGTCTGCATAACAGTAAATCTTATATTTTTTGTGAGAATAAAAATTCAAAGTGGAAAGCAAAAGAATATAAGAGGGGCCTTGAGACGTGACTAATGACTAGAGGAAATGTCATTTTAGTGCCAGGAATGTCTTTCTTGTTTATTCTGGACCTTATTCGGAAATTGGCATCTTTTGAAATTTGTGTGAAATTGGCAAAATTGCTAAATTCTGACCACTGTACTGGATAGTTTAATTTCATAAATGGGTGTTTTCTTGCACCCATTCGATAGAAAAAATGGAGTTCTAGCGAAATATTCATGTTTTTTGTCGACTAGTACAATGAAATTTGCCGAAAATGGGGCTCAAAGTGGGCAAAATCGCCGATGCATAAACATCGCCGAGACCGCTAACTTTGCGAGAGCATAATTCCGTAAGTTTTCTATCAAATTTCAAACTTTTGGTGTCTTTATGATCGGGAAAAGATTCTCTATCTTTTCATAAGAGAAAATAATTTTTTTTTTTTAAATTTGGCCGACCCTGAGAACGAGTTTCGGAGAGGGCCTGTCGACCCTCAAAGGGTTAAGAGTCACTGGACCTCTGTCGCACAACATATCTGTCCATAGAGCTCTGTACCTCCCGTTCCTTTACGATTTGTCTAAAATGGGCTACAACATTGTCATTGTAATAGTCACCAGCACGGCTTGCAATAGCTGTGTTAGGGTGATTTTCATCCATAAAGGTTTGCAGTTCAACCCACTTTGCATACATTTCCTTAATCTTTGAGGTAGGCACAATGGATTCCACAACTGGCATAGGCATCTCAGGATTAGCTCCAAACCCTTCAAAATCTTTCTTAATTTCCATACTAATTCTCACCCTTTTTATCACAGGGATGGCACTAGAAGCTTTCTTGGGGCCCAGGTGCAATCACTAAAAACGCTGTGATAATATGAAATGTTCCAATTGTATGTTTGGATGCGACCGCGGTGGCTGGCTTGTAAACACTGAGCAGGCCACACGTGGACGCGTCTTGAACGGAACGAATCATGTTGGTCGAGTTTTTTAGCGCTAGTCGAGGCAAAATTTTTTGCATTAAAATGTATCGCCAGTCGGATTTAATGTTTTATGATGTCATCATTGGTCGAGGGTCCACTGTATCTCTCTCTTCTCTACTCCAGTGAGTACATATTTAAAACTAAGGTGTTCACAGTAATTTAAATGCTTTGCTGGCTCTGTTTGGGCCATAAACGATATCTGTATTTGTTCCAGCTTTGATATTTCTCCTGCTCCCCTGAATGGGGCCGTCAACACTGAGCAATATTCAAAATGAGGGAGCACTAGCTGTTTGAAAAGTTTCATCACTGGCATTATTTCCCTTGTTTTGAAGTTCTCATTACCCACCCAGTTTTCATACTTCAAAAATTGTATTATATAGACTCAGAAACTTATTCCTCTGTATTACCTTAGTTGTGGCCAAAATGTTGTGTATACTGCAAACTCTGCATTAACGCTCTCTCATCACATAATGATTTACTCAAAATTCATGCCCAAAGTGCACTTTAGTGTTATTAATTTTTTTTACCACACTGGCCATCTTGTCCCACAGTAGGTTCACTCAAAAAGAGAAAATATTCACCATCATTCATTCAACAGCGTCTTGCCGTAAGTGTGCTAACATCACAATTCAAATGACTCTCGAATTGTAACATACTCACCTTTCCTGTAGATTGCAAGCTCTATATTTACCACCTTCAGGACTAAAGGCTGTTTTTAATTTTCTCTGAATCCTTTTACAAATATTACAGTGTTACATCCAACAGCACATCTAATTCCCAAAACAACTTGTCTCCACTTAGTCTAATCTAACCTACTTTTACATGCCTGCTGGATGCTCAGGCCCCTGCTTTTTAAAGCCTTCCTCACCCCACTCCCTCCAACTCTTCCTGGGAAAACCCCTGCCTCTTCTTCCTTTGAACCTACATTTATACACATTTTTTGTCGTCCTATTCTTCTTCATCCTTTCAAAATGTCCAGACCACCTCAGTAACTCCTTTCTTTCAACTCTGAATCATCATCTGCCTAATATTCACACCACATATTGCTCTCAAACATGACATCAGCACTGCCTCCAGCCTCTGTTTCCTTGCAGTATTTGAAACCCTTGCTTCACACCCACATGAAAGGATTGGTTTCGTTATACTCATCTACAGTCCTCTTACTGCCTCCATAGATCAACGTTTTCTCTCCACAGATGCCTTAACACTCCACCTAGTGTTATTTGTTTGTCTGCTCTGTGTTCTCCTTATCATTTATAGACCCATTTTCTAACACTCCCACTCCACAATATCTAAATATATACATTCACTTCTTCCAAAATATCTAAATGTATACTGTACATTCACTTCTTCCAAATATCAAAATATACACTGTACTTTCACTTCTTCCAAAATATTTAAAATATACATTCATTTCCTTCAATTTAATATCCAGTTTTTTAGTTCCTGAACTTTTTGTTATTCTCATAGCCTTGCTCTTTTCCATGTTCACTTTTAATTTCCTTGTCCATGAAACTCTGCAACTTCTGTTCAGAATTTTCTTGAAGATTTGTGTCATTGGCAAAAAACAACTGTGACAACTCCCACTTTGTATTGCAGTCATCATTTTTAAATCCCACATCACTCTCCTACTCCCAAACATCTGTGTGTTTCTCACAGATACGAACAAAATACACAGATGTTAGGATTTAATAAATGTTTTCTTTGAGAAATATATTTGTGCATAAGGAAGCTTGGGCAGTCATACTGGAATATGTCACACCTCAGCCACACCAATACTGTCCTCTTTTACCTCCAGTAAGATCCATCACACCTCAGTCATACCAATACTGACCTTTCTTACCTCTAGTAAGATCTATCTTATACTCAGTATTGAGCCACTGCTTGCATGTTGATGCGCACTTTAGTTTTCCTGGTATAAATTGGAAATTCTCCAGAGTCCCAAGACCCAGTTGGCAACCAAAATACAATAGCAGCATAATCTGTAATCATTGGAGCCCCGTACACAGGAATACATTTGTCAAATAACAGCGTGTTATGGTGTGATGAGGGCCCTACATGGCCCACCTAGAATCATACCATCATCACTATAATCATGGAGAAAGCAGCTCTTGAACTGTGTTGGAATTCAAGGGAGGTGAAGCCCAGAAAGCATGAAGGGTAATTTGAACAGACTCATAACTGGCTGTGTCTCCAAGACAACCCCTTCCACTGAAGAGCATTCCATTTTATCTCAAAATGGGATGAATGTGATCCTTTTTTGGGGCTGCCACTGCAGAAATGACAAGAGGAAGGTCAACAAAGGATGTATCACCACCCTCTGTGCCAGAGGAGGGATATCAGGTAGTCAGCGAGATAAGTGAAGCTATGAAATGTTAATCTTCACAGAGACTATTGTTCCAATGGGTGAGCAACTTCCAAAGAGTAGAAGGGAGAAGAAGAACAACAGAGGAAGCAGCCTCATCAGAGAGGTGAGAAATAGCTTCCCTTTTAAGCACCATGAGCAGAGTCAAAGTAGCTATGGATTTTGAGGATGAAATCCAGCACCTCACCTAAGGTTCCATGGTGGAGTGAGCCACTGTGGTGTCGGAGGGAACCTGAGGGACCTCACTGTTAGGTAGTTGATGTGAAAGCAGGATAGGGGGGCAGTTGAGAGAGACTGATAGTCCCTTGGCATGTCATGACTGTTATCTGATTACAGGGTTCAGTGTCTTCAGGTTCTGACCAGAAGAACCCATAAAAGATGGTGGCAGCAGGACACTGAGTGGAGCTGCAACTTGTTTGACTGAGAGAAGACCCAGAGTTCTCAAACCCAAAGCATAATGGGAACCCATGGAACCCAAGGCTTTATTTGTGAGAGCAAGACTCACCTGCAGGGCACCTGGCAAGGTGAACCGAAAACTTAGGTGCACCTTAGCAATGTAGGTGGAAAGCCCTGAAGAGATTTGATGATAAAGCCAGGATACAATAAATGAGGGAATACTTAAACAGTTAAGAACAAACAATTGTAGCAGATTACTGTGCACCTAGACCCTGCAGTTGGCTACAGCATTACCTATGTGCATAATGCCATTGTGGAGCATTGACTGGAATCCATAAAGACCTGCATTGCTCCTCACCATCCTCTCTTACACAGTGCATTGTTGTTTAGTTGCAGACACATTCTCCATACCCATGTGGAGGAGACTGTCTGCCTCATAGATTAACTGCTAAAGGAGACACTGACCTCCTTTGAATCCCTCAGCAAACATGGCATTCAGGACCTCCGTATGTGACAATTGGAAAACTGCTATGGATAATTAAAGAAGGCTGTCACCCCTTAATCCTAATGCACATGCAAGTGGTAGGAAAGAGGAAAGGACATCCTTGTAGTATAAAATGCTGGGTGGCAACACCTTGACTCCCTTATAACCCTAGTAATTGGGTTGGTGAAGCTTAAAGGTACAGTAGACCCTCATATTACACAGTAGTTATGTTCCTGAAAATGCTGTGTTAGGTAAATCCACGTTATATAAAGTGAAGAACTTATGGGAGGAATAGGGTTACGTTACTGGAACCCCCCCCCAAGCCAAACAACTTTTTTTTTAGATGTCCAGATCTTACAAAAATAAAAATGATAATGTTTTTGTTGCTTAAGATTACAGATGCAACAGAAATAACATTATTTACCTTAAATTGTGGTTGCTGGTGTATGTCAGTGATTGTGAAGAGAGTGGAGATGCATGATGTGGCCTTACTGGGCTGAGGTGGATGGTTGTTGGTTGTTGGCAGAAGTGGATGGTTGAGGTCTTGGTACTAAAGTCGATGGTTGTGTTGGAGTGTGCATAAATTCTGTAATGGACCATGCAGTACATTATACATTATTCCAGAAGGTTGGTACTGCCAGGTTGGAATCAGAGTCCATTGATGCAACTAGTTTTTTCATTACTTTTCTTGTGTAGTTATGCTTGAATGACTTAATAACTCCCCGATCCAGTGTTGTATTAAAGATGTTGTATTTGGAGGTAAAAATGCAACTTTTACATGTGGGGTCACATCCAGCAAAGCTTGTGGATGAGTACGGGAATTATCAAGAATGAAGAGAGCCTCGAATGCAAGGTTCTTGCTGTGCAGGTAAAACTTGACTTCAGGAATAACGTGATGCTTAAACCAGTCAATAAATATTTCCTCTGTCATCCATGCTGACTGGTCTGACCTCCAATTTACTGTTAACATGCTTTTATCTACACCTTTCAAAGCATGAGGATTCTTAGAGTGGTAAATAACCATGGGCTTACACTTGAAATCACCTGATGAATTACCGCAAAGGAGCTGCTTTGAAACCCGGTGCAGCCCTGTGGAAACAGTAATCTCACCCATAGCCAGACAGTGACCTGAGCTAGGGAAATATACCACAGGCGACGCTCCACATTTTTTCCCTTTCCGCAATTTGAACGATGTTAAGCTAATTTCACGAAGTGCTGTATAAAATTATGCCGCAATTTTTCAATAGTATAATAACCAAAACGTGCCAAATAAATCCGTGTAACCTGAGGGTCTGCTGTAGACAGTATGTATTGATCATCAAAGCCAACATATTTACCTGTAGAGGGTATATGCTCACAGAAATTTCAAAAAGGTTGTCATAGTCAGTAGGTGGTCTGGTGGTTGAACTTTTTTTCCCCCGTGGTATATGAAGGACCATTGGACTCAGACCTTGGGAAAACCTGGGGCCTCTACAGACTCCTGTAGAGGCTTTGAGGGTAAGAGAAGACTAGGACCTGTAGGAAGGACTTAACAGTGGTCACAGTCACTGAGGTTGCTTCACACTACACACACTCAAGAGGTCATCCCTGTACAACCTCGGCAGAACCAGTAGACCCATTCATATAGAACCTTCATAGGATTTCTCCTTTTATGATGACATGTTCTGGTCTCTCTGAAAACAAGCCTAACAGAGCCTGGAAGAATCACAACCTTGGTGAGCCAAACAGAAGAGGTGTCACTCTGGGAGGGAGAGGGGGTGACAGAGTTATTTACCCAATGAAATTATTCTGCCTCTAAATTGGCAGGATGAAATCATCTCTACTAACAATCAGGAGAAAGCTGACCTCTTTGCTGAACCCTTTGCTGCCAATAGGCAAGTTCCTGAACCAGTAAGAGAACCTCCTTTGCTGGCTGCAAGAACTGTGTCAAAGTTGTCAGAGGTGACAGTAAGACAGGATGAAGTTGATCTTCTCCTTAAATCTCTGGACCATGAAAAAGCTGTGGGTCCAGAAGAGGTGAACCCAAGATTGCTGAGGAGATGTGCAGACCAGCTAGCATTACCTCTAAATTGTATCTATCAGCACTGCCTAGCACATTGTAAATGACCTGTGTAGAAAGAGGCCAATGTAGTCCCTGTTCACAAAATGAAGAGTGGAGCAGAAATCAGCAACTACAAACCAGTGTTATTTCTGTCAATCACTGGCAAGATTCTAAAGACAATAATTTCATGGCAAATGACAGCATTTTTTGACTACCATTCACTTCATTGGTAACCATCAATATGGCTTCAGAAAAGGTTATTCTGCTGCAGATATTCTGTTAAACCTCTCCACTATGTGGCACCAGTTACTGGATGAATTCAAGATGAGCTGTATAGTAGCACTGGACATGGCTGGGACTTTCAACAGAGTATGGCACCAGGGACTCATACAAAACTGCCAACACTAGGAGTCGCTGGCTCTGCACTATGCCTCCTTAGTGATTAGCTTCAAAATAAATCTCTAAGAGTAGTTCTCATTAGGACAGAGTCAACAAGACACACTATTGGTGCAATGTTCCACAGAGAAGTGTACTTGGGCCATTGTTATGGAATATCTACTTCAGTGACCTTCAACTCATCCCAGAATCCCATGCATATACAGCTGACTATGACATTTACTCATCCAAGGGAAAAAAAGAAATGCCATTGGCTTTCAGCTACATCAGTCACCAGCTTACAGCTACAGTAGGGCCCCGCTTTATGGTGTTTTGCTTTACGGCGTTCCGCTAATACGGACATTTCAAATTCTGACTAAAACTCACTATACGGCTCACCCACCTGTCTTTCTAATGCAGTCACTGCGTCCCACCCAGTTGTTTACATTCTCCATGAGCACATCTCTATTATGTCTGGAAACTTTCCAAAATTTCAAGTGTTTTAAGGTTATTGGATATTTTATATGTACTCTGATATTATACTTATGTGTACATGTACCTAAATATACTTACACACAGTGCTGGTGTGCAGGTGCACATTAAAATCACTAAGAGTCTCTCTACTCTTGAAGACACCATAATAATAATAATAATAATAATAATAATAATAATAATAATAATAATAATAATAATAATCTCTTGGGCACATTAAATGTCATACATTACGTTAATATAGACATTTCCATTAATCCATCTATGATATTTTTTCTAAAATTATATAAGAAACACGTTACATGACACACAAACACGATACATACACCCACCAAGCGGCTTGTAGGAGTGTCGGAAGAATTATGTTTTCTCTAGTCCAACACCAGCTACTGGGGGATAACTGTAGAAAAACATTTCTTTCGTATGCCTTCACTCTATCTATAGCTATTCACGACCCTTGTGGGTGTAGCGCTTCTACAGTGGACCCCCGCATAGCGATATTAATCCGTGCAAGAGAGCTCATTGTTATACGAAATTATCGTTATGCGAATGAATTTTCCCCATAAGAAATAATGGAAATCAAATTAATCCGTGCAAGACACCCCAAAGTATGGAAAAAAAAATTTTTTACCACATGAAATATTAATTTTAATACACACAAACTGAAAAAGGCATGCACAATTACATGACACTTACTTTTATTGAAAATCTGGTGCATATAAGTGAACAGTATTTAGATAAGGCTAAAGAGGTCTTTGTGGCATTTATGGATTTGGAAAAGGCGTATGACAGGGTGGATAGGGGGGCAATGTGGCAGATGTTGCAAGTGTATGGTGTAGGAGGTAGGTTACTGAAAGCAGTGAAGAGTTTTTACGAGGATAGTGAGGCTCAAGTTAGAGTATGTAGGAAAGAGGGAAATTTTTTCCCAGTAAAAGTAGGCCTTAGACAAGGATGTGTGATGTCACCGTGGTTGTTTAATATATTTATAGATGGGGTTGTAAGAGAAGTAAATGCGAGGGTCTTGGCAAGAGGCGTGGAGTTAAAAGATAAAGAATCACACACAAAGTGGGAGTTGTCACAGCTGCTCTTTGCTGATGACACTGTGCTCTTGGGAGATTCTGAAGAGAAGTTGCAGAGATTGGTGGATGAATTTGGTAGGGTGTGCAAAAGAAGAAAATTAAAGGTGAATACAGGAAAGAGTAAGGTTATGAGGATAACAAAAAGATTAGGTGATGAAAGATTGAATATCAGATTGGAGGGAGAGAGTATGGAGGAGGTGAACGTATTCAGATATTTGGGAGTGGACGTGTCAGCGGATGGGTCTATGAAAGATGAGGTGAATCATAGAATTGATGAGGGAAAAAGAGTGAGTGGTGCACTTAGGAGTCTGTGGAGACAAAGAACTTTGTCCTTGGAGGCAAAGAGGGGAATGTATGAGAGTATAGTTTTACCAACGCTCTTATATGGGTGTGAAGCGTGGGTGATGAATGTTGCAGCGAGGAGAAGGCTGGAGGCAGTGGAGATGTCATGTCTGAGGGCAATGTGTGGTGTGAATATAATGCAGAGAATTCGTAGTTTGGAAGTTAGGAGGAGGTGCGGGATTACCAAAACTGTTGTCCAGAGGGCTGAGGAAGGGTTATTGAGGTGGTTCGGACATGTAGAGAGAATGGAGCGAAACAGAATGACTTCAAGAGTGTATCAGTCTGTAGTGGAAGGAAGGCGGGGTAGGGGTCGGCCTAGGAAGGGTTGGAGGGAGGGGGTAAAGGAGGTTTTGTGTGCGAGGGGCTTGGACTTCCAGCAGGCATGCGTGAGCGTGTTTGATAGGAGTGAATGGAGACAAATGGTTTTTAATACTTGACGTGCTGTTGGAGTGTGAGCAAAGTAACATTTATGAAGGGATTCAGGGAAACCGGCAGGCCGGACTTGAGTCCTGGAGATGGGAAGTACAGTGCCTGCACTCTGAAGGAGGGGTGTTAATGTTGCAGTTTAAAAACTGTAGTGTAAAGCACCCTTCTGGCAAGACAGTGATGGAGTGAATGATGGTGAAAGTTTTTCTTTTTCGGGCCACCCTGCCTTGGTGGGAATCGGCCGGTGTGATAATAAAAAATAATAAATTACATGACACTTACTTTTATTGAAGATCTGGTGATGATTGATGGGATGGGAGGAGGAGAGAGTGTTAGTGTTTAGAAGGGGAATCCCCTTCCATTAAGACTTGAGGTGTCAAGTCCTTTTCTGGGGTTACTTCCCTTCTTCTTTTAATGCCACTAGGACCAGCTTCAGAGTCACTGGAGTTCTGTTGCACAACATATCTGTCCATAGAGGCCTGTACCTCTTGTTCCTTTATGACTTCCCTAAAGTGTTTCACAACATTGTCAGTGTAATAGTCACCAGCACGGCTTGCAATAGCTGTGTGAGGGTGATTTTCATCCGTGAAGGTTTGCACTTCAAGCCACTTTGCACACATTTCCTTAATCTTTGTAGTAGGCAATTTCTTCAATTTCTCTCTCCCCTCCTTCGAACCAGTTTCCTCAGGTCTGGCCTCTTGCTGTTGAAGTTGATTTATCAGCTCATCAGTAGTTCTTCATTGTCCTCCTCCACCAACTCTTCCACATCATACCCACTAACCTCCAACCCCAAGGACTTTCCCAATGCCATAATGGATTCCTCAACTGGCATAGGATTCTCAGGGTTAGCCTGAAACCCTTCAAAATCCCTTTGGTCTACACATTCTGGCCACAGTTTCTTCCAAGCAGAGTTCAAGGTCCTCTTAGTCACTCCCTCCCAAGCCTTACCTATAAGGTTTACACAATTGAGGATATTAAAGTGATCTCTCCAAAACTCTCTTAGAGTCAGTTGAGTTTCTGAGGTCACTACAAAGCACCTTTCAAACAGAGCTTTTGTGTACAGTTTTTTGAAGTTTGCAATAACCTGCTGGCCCATGGGCTGCAGGAGAGGAGTGGTATTAGGAGGCAAAAACTTCACCTTAATGAATTTCATGTCCTCATAAAGTCGCTCTGCCACGTCTGTAGGATGACCAGGGGCATTGTCTAACACCAGGATGCACTTAAGTTCTAATTTCTTTTCAGTTAGGTAATCTTTCACATTGGGGGCAAATGCATGGTGTAACCAGTCATAGAAAAAGTCCCTAGTGACCCATGCCTTACTGTTTGCCCTCCACAGCACACACAAATTTTCCTTGAGGACATTCTTTTGCCTGAACGGTCTGGGAGTTTCAGAGTGATACACTAATAAAGGCTTCACTTTGCAATCACCAGTAGCATTGGAACACATCAACAGAGTAAGCCTGTCTTTCATAGGCTTATGTCCTGGGAGTGCCTTTTCCTCCTGAGTAATGTAGGTCCTGCTTGGCATTTTCTTCCAAAACAGGCCTGTTTCATCACAATTAAACACTTGTTCAGGTTTCAGTCCTTCAGTTTCTATGTACTCCTTGAATTCCTGCACATATTTTTCAGCTGCTTTGTGGTCCGAACTGGCAGCCTCACCATGCCTTATCACACTATGTATGCCACTACGCTTCTTAAATCTCTCAAACCAACCTTTGCTGGCCTTAAATTCACTCACATCATCACTAGTTGCAGGCATTTTTTTAATTAAATCCTCATGCAACTTCCTAGCCTTTTCACTTATGATCACTTGAGAGATGCTATCTCCTGCTATCTGTTTCTCATTTATCCACACCAATAAGAGTCTCTCAACATCTTCCATCACTTGTGATCTCTGTTTCGAAAACACAGTTAAACCTTTGGCAAGAACAGCTTCCTTGATTGCCTTTTTGTTGCCCACAATAGTAGCGATGGTTGATTGGGGTTTACTATACAACCTGGCCAGCTCGGAGACACGCACTCCACTTTCATACTTATCAATGATCTCTTTCTTCATCTTTATAGTAATTCTCACCCTTATTCCTGTAGGGTTGGCACTAGAAGCTTTCTTGGGGCCTATGGTCACTTATTTTGCAGATAAAATCACCAGAAACACTGTAATAATACGAAATGTTCCGATTGTATGCTTGGATGTTACCGCGGAGGCTGGCTGGTAAACAATGCCACCGGCAGAACATGTGAGGCTGGCTAAGGGCGCACATTAGACGCGTCTCAGATGAACAGCGTTGAGCGGGTTTTTTAGCGGTATGCGAGGCAAAATCTTGGCGATAAAATGTAGCGGTATGCGGATTTAACGTTATGTGATGCCAACGGTATGCGGGGGTCCACTGTATTTTATTATGATGATAATAATAATAACAATACATGCAATAATAATAATAATAATAATAATAATAATAATAATAATAATAATAATAATAATAATAATAATAATATCATCATTCACTCAGAATGGTGTGTTGCATGAGAATGGGAGTGTTGCTGTTTATTTTTTCTTACGTACTAACTTGTACACAATGTAAGAGTATTTGTATTGTGAGGTAATTATTACTATAATAAAAAAAATATTGTGAGGTAAAAGTTTCACAAACTCTTACAAACGTATGTGAATGAACTAAAATTGAACATGTATTAATACGTGTTTATTTCCCCTGATCGAGTGATGACCCGCCACCTGTTCAGTTTGTGTTTTTACATTGAACTCCATGTATCTCGTTCTCTCTTATTTACTATTTCGTTAGCTAGTTGGCTCTTGTTGACGATGGCATCTAAGCTTAGTTGTGATAAAAAGAAGAGTTGTAAGCCTCTTATTTTAAGTGCCAAGTTGGAAATGATTAAACTTAGTGAACTGACTTTTTTGGATTATCCTAGACTCTACACATATGTATGATAATCTATGTAACCATATTTATGTATACCTGAATACACTTACTAACAAGGCATGTCAATGGCTGAGATAGCCATCAAATACAGTTACATACAGCAGCATATGTGTAGAGAGCCTAGGATAACTCAAAAATGTCAGACAAAGTGACTTATTGCTGACATGGAAAAACTTATACACTGCCACTCACCTCTCGCACATTCATATTAATATTTTTAGGGTAAGTAACAAGTGTACTGTGTGTGCATTTTACTTTTTATTGTGTTTTTTAATGCCTAGTTCTATTGCTAACTTAATATGTTAGTGTAAACCTGTTATATAACATTTATATGCATCATAAGTGGAAAAAAAAAAGGTGTTCCACTTTATTGCAATAGCCTGGAACCTAACCTGTCATATAAGTGGGGCCCTACTGTATATCAGCCTGGGGAAAACAATGGCATGTTACATTTGCTTTTGAGAAAACACAAATGATGATGACCACTAGGTACCATAGTGATAATGTTGGAGCAGTGGTTAGAATGAATGGAAGAGTGTTTGAACCTTGGGGTAAAATTTAATTCCAAACTGACTCAAAAGAACTACGTACTTAGTAAATCTTGCAAATATGGTGACCAGGAAGATAACAGCATTGAAATATATCTCACATCTTCTTGACAGTAGAGGTTGCAAGACTGTGAGGCATAGTGTTCTCACACCTTAAATATGCTACACTTTCTAGGATTGCCTGCCCTTCCTCCCCCCCCCCGTCTCACCTACACCTTCATGACAGAATAGAGAACAGAGCAAGCCAACTCATCTCTCATCTGGATCCAACTTGGACAGATCTGTTGTTTCAGCAGAACCTTTAACACTGGAGGGATGTAGGTGGCCTTACTGTTATGTACAAGGCCATTGTTGTTAAGGTACCACACATGACTCCATTTCATGGCCAGCGAGAAGAGAACTTCTACACAGCAAGATGGGCAGCAAACAGCAACTGCAATTTGACTGTACCCTTCTCAGGAACATCACTTCATTTGAGATCATTTATTCCTAGAATGACATGAGTCTGGAACATTTTTGCACAGCATAATGACAACGATGAAATATAGTCATTTCACCAAATGAAATCGCTGGCCCATAGATGGCTTTAAATTCATTCTATTCCCTATCTGCAGTGAAAATGCTTTCAGATGAGCTGAGGTAAGTAACAGCTCTTAGCTTGTAAATAAGGGTAGGAACTCATAACCCAACCCTCTGAAACCATTGTGTAAATAATAAAAAGAGAGAGAGAGGGAAAGGGGCAGAGAGAGAGAGAGAGGAGTTATTGAAACAAGCATGAAGAGTAATGACTGGCCCCAGCTCATGCTGGGCACAACACTGAGTGCAAAGCACACACTGGGTTTTCCTGAAGCTCAGAGAAGTGAGTATTGGAGTGATGAGATACACTGACATAAACCAGTTGTGCCCTCAGAGCTCCCATCACTCAAACTATATTATACTCTCTTAAACTCATTATTAAAAGATCATTTAGCATTAGAACTTTATTATTTAGTTTTAGTTTGTTTAACCCTTTAAGGGTCCAATCCGTAGATCTGCGCCTTGTTCACACCATATCCACAGGGTCCAAGCTGTAGTTCTGCGCCATGAGCTCAGCTCACTCAGATAAACTGTGATTGGTAAATTTGGGCCTGAATATGAGAGAATGTGTCTTTATGGTAAATGTGCATCATATAAAGCAAATCCTGAAGGATGCAGTGCATAATGAGAAAAAAACTGCGACCATGTTTTTGGATTAAAACAGCAAGTTTGCGGTGTACTTTCGTATTATTTTTATGGTTGTATTCACGGTTTCTTGGTCTCATTTGATAGAATGGAAGATATGTTACAGAAATAGAGATGATTTTGATTGGTTTTAGTACTCAAAATAGCTTGAAATTGAGCTTAAAGCAGCAGAAATGTTTGATTTTTGCTGATGTTTAAGAGTAAACAAATCACATCACTCATCCAATACATGTCAACTGATGGATCTAATATACATTTACAAATGCACTGATATTGTTTATACAATTATTGCAATATAGCATAAGAGTAATTCTATTTTTTGGTGTGAATAACAAATTTTTATGTAAATAAAAAATCGAAATGGAATTCATCTGTAAAGCCTGGAAACGTGACTAATAAACAGAGGAAATGTTATTTTAGTGCCAGGAATACCTGTATTGTTTATTCTGGACCTTGTGTTGAAATCGGAATATTTTGAACTTTGTGTGAAATTGGCCAAATTACCAATTTCTGATCACTTTATTGTGTAGTTGAAATAGTTGATTGGGCAGTTTCTTGTGCTCAATCAATAAAATAGAAGTAATGCTAGTGAAATAGCTAAGAATTTGGTTGACTGGAATAATTTAATTGGCCTAAATCATCAATGTGTAAATTTCTCTGACACAGTAAAATTTGTGATAGTGTAATTTTGTCAATTTTCCACCAAATTTCGTACTTTTTGTTTTATTACCTTCAGAAAAAGATTCTTTACCATTTCATAAAAAATAAAAAAAATTTTTTTTGTTTTTGTTTTTAAATTCTTGGAGCGTGTGGACAAGTAGTAGATCTACAGCTTGGACCCTCAAAGGTTTAAATGTGCTGCATAATTATTAACTTTATCTACAAAAGGGAGCAAACAAAATACTTAACATATCCTCTTAGTGCACCTAATTTTCTGCAAAATACGATGCTACAATATTCAGGAATTACCATGTTATTAGTAGTATCATTAATTGATTCTTATTATTATTACATCAGAATTCATATATATATATTAACTCTGGAATTTATTTTATTTAGACTTAAGGCTTTTTTTTTGTTATATCTACCTGCTTTTAAGGTAGACTGTGTGTGTGTGAGAGAGAGAGAGAGAGAGAGAGAGAGTGAGAGAAAGAGAGTGAGAGAGAGAGTGAGAGAGAGAGACTGAGACTGACTGTCAGAGAGCACTGCTCTTGGCTGTTTTATTTTTAGTATTTATTTTTGTCATACAATTAGTTTAATTATGTTAGTTGTTACAGCACACTCTCCTTCACTCTCAGAGCTCATTACTTTGCTTCACTAGTGTACTTAGGATGAACATTTTTCTAGTATTCTTTAACTCCTGAGTTTTCCTCAGAATTCATTTGTGGCTTTTTATTTTTCCTGGTAATGGTTATCATGTCCTGTTATCTTATTAATTATCAAAGCCATTTTCACTCTTTGTGATTCCATTTATTATTAAATCTATTATATTTGATAAGTAGTTCATATGTATACAAAGTTGTATATGAAGATGCAGTGTTGATGGTAATCTTGCAAAGCTTACTAATAAAGATGATAGCTCTGGACTTATTAAAACATTGTTAAGTGCAGCTGCTGCAACTGTATAATAACTTTAATAAAAGCAATTACATCTGGTTACAGGGTAACTTAAGCAACATGAATCGAGTGGACGGACGCGAAGATAGCCAGGTATCACTGGGGATGCGAGGCGAAGGTTCTCCACCAACTCCACGTTCACTGCGACTAGCACCAGGACCAGCGATGGTACCACCCACCAGTCTGGTACCTGGCAGCAATAACCTGGCAGGACTGGGCGTTGCACCACCCTCGCAGTTGGTCAACCTGGCAGCATCCTCGGAAGATCTGAGGAGGTACACTTATGTGCCTGACAACTCACCTGCCTCTACTCTCACACCTGCTCTCCACCACCACCCCTACTCACCAGGGTACTGTAAACTGCTGCACCAGCACTCTCACGCTCCCCTCACTACTCTCAACCACTACTACCACTACAACCAACACCACTACTCTCCACCACCACCCCTACTCACCAGGGTACTGTAAACTGCTGCACCAGCACTCTCACACTCCCTCACTACTCTCCACCACCACCCCCACTAAACTAACCACCAAGACTACTATCCACCAGCACCACTACTGCTTGCTACCACCACTACTCTCCACCACCACCACTACTCTCCATCACCAGTACTCTGCATCATTACCACCACTACTCTCCATCATTACCACCACACTCCATCACCACCACCACTCTCCATCATAATCACTACTATCCATCATCACCACCACTACTCTCCATCACCACCACTTCTACTCTCCATCACTACCACCATTAATCTCCACCACCACCAATACTTTACATCATTGCCACCACTACTCTCCATCACCACCACTCTCCATCTCCACCACTACTACTCTCCACCACCACCACTACTCTCCACCACTACCATTCTCCATCTCTACCATTACTACTATCCACTGCCACCACTACTCTCCATCACCACCACTATCATTACCACCATCACTCTCCATCACCACCACTACTATCCACTACCACCATTATTCTCCATCACCACTGCTACTCTCCACCACCACCACTATCCACCACCACCAATACTTTCCATCATCACCACCACTACTTTCCATCATCACCATTACTACTTTCCATCACCACCACTACTCTCCATCATCACCACTTCTCTCCACCATCACTACTCTCCATCTCCACCACCACTACTCTTCCTCACCACCACCACTATTCTCCATCACCATCATTATTCTTCACCACCACTACCCTCCATCACCACCACTACTATCCATCACCATCATTGTTCTTCACCACCACTATTCTCCATCACCATCATTGTTCTTCACCATCATTATTCTTCACCACCACTACTTACCACCACCACTACTATCCATCACCATCATTATTCTTCACCACCACTACTCACCATCACCACAACTAATCATCACCACCACTATCCATCACCATCATTGTTCTTCACCACCACTACTCTCCATCACCACTACTCACCCTCACCACCACCACCACTACTCTCCATCACCACTACTCACCCTCACCACCACCACCACTACTCTCCATCACCACTACTCACCTTCACCACCACCACTACTGTCCCTCACCACCACCACTACTCTCCCTAACCACCACCACTACTCACCCTCACCACCACCACTACTGTTCCTCACCACCACCACTACTGTCCCTCACCACCACCACTACTCTCCCTAACCACCACCACTACTCACCCTCACCACCACCACTACTGTTCCTCACCACCACCACTACTGTCCCTCACCACCACCACTACTGTCCCTCACCACCACCACTACTCTCCCTAACCACCACCACTACTCACCTTCACCACCACCACTACTGTCCCTCACCACCACCACTACTCTCCCTAACCACCACCACTACTCACCCTCACCACCACCACTACTGTTCCTCACCACCACCACTACTGTCCCTCACCACCACCACTACTGTCCCTCACCACCACCACTACTCTCCCTAACCATCACCACTACTCACCCTCACCACCACTACTGTCCCTCACCACCACCACTACTCTCCCTAACCACCACCACTACTCACCCTCACCACCACCCACTACTCTCCCTAACCACCACCACTACTCTCCTTCACCACCACCCACGACTCTCCCTCACCACCACCACTACTACTCTCCCTAACCACCACCACTGCTCTCAATCACCACCACCACTACTCTCCATCACCACCACCACTACTCTCCATCACCATCTTCACCACTACTCTTCATCACCATCACCACTACTTTCCCTCACCACCACCACCACTGCTCTCCCTAACTACCACCACTACTCTCCATCACCACCAATGCTACTTTCCATCACCACCACTATTCTCCATCACAACCACCACTACTCTCCACCACCACCACTAATATCCATCATCACTACTCTCCATCACCATCACCACTGTTCTCCATCACCACCACCACTACTCACTATCACCACAACTCTCCATCACCACCACCACTACTTACCATCACTACCACCACTACTTTCTATCATCACCACCACTACTCTCAATCACCACCACCACTACTCACCATCACCACAGCTCTCCATCACCACCACTACTACTCATCATCAACACCACCACTACTCACCATCACCACAACTCTCCATCATCACCATCACTACTCACCATCACCACAACTCACTGCCACTACTCTCCACCACCACCACCACTACTCACTATCACCACTAATCACCACCACTACTTTCCACCACCACCACTACTCACAATCATTGCTACTCTCCATCACCACTACTCTCCATCACCATCACCACTACTCACTATCACCACTATCCATCACAACCACCACCACTCACCATCACCACTGTTCTCCATCACCACCACCACTACTATCACCACTACTCACCATCATCACCACCACCACCACCACTACTATCACCACTACTCACCATCATCACCACCACCACCACTACTATCACCACTACTCACCATCATCACCACCACCACCACTACTATCACCACTACTCACCATCATCACCACCACCACCACTACTATCACCACTACTCACCATCATCACCACCACCACCACTACTATCACCACTACTCACCATCATCACCACCACCACTACTATCACCACTACTCACCATCATCACCACCACCACCACTACTATCACCATTACTCACCATCATCACCACCACCACCACTACTATCACCACTACTCACCATCATCACCACCACCACTACTATCACCACTACTCACCATCATCACCACCACCACCACTACTACTATCACCACTACTCACCATCATCACCACCACCACTACTATCACCACTACTCACCATCATCACCACCACCACCACTACTATCACCACTACTCACCATCATCACCACCACCACTACTATCACCACTACTCACCATCATCACCACCACCACCACTACTATCACCACTACTCACCATCATCACCACCACCACCACTACTATCACCACTACTCACCATCATCACCACCACCACTACTATCACCACTACTCACCATCATCACCACCACCACCACTACTATCACCACTACTCACCATCATCACCACCACCACCACCACCACTACTATCACCACTACTCACCATCATCACCACCACCACTACTATCACCACTACTCACCATCATCACCACCACCACCACTACTATCACCACTACTCACCATCATCACCACCACCACCACTACTATCACCACTACTCACCATCATCACCACCACCACCACCACCACTACTATCACCACTACTCACCATCATCACCACTACTCACCATCATCACCACCACCACCACTACTATCACCACTACTCACCATCATCACCACCACCACCACTACTATCACCACTACTCACCATCATCACCATCACCACCACCACTACTATCACCACTACTCACCATCATCACCACCACCACCACTACTATCACCACTACTCACCATCATCACCACCACCACCACTACTGACCATCACAAACATTAACACCTTCAACTTTATTAAGAACATTCAACTGGTCACAGGTCTACCTTCATTATTAAGAACATTCAACTGGTCACAGGTCTACCTTCATTATTAAGAACATTCAACAGGTCACAGGTCTACCTTCATTATTAAGAACATTCAACTGGTCACAGGTCTACCTTCATTATTAAGAACATTCAACTGGTCACAGGTCTACCTTCATTATTAAGAACATTCAACAGGTCACAGGTCTACCTTCATTATTAAGAACATTCAACAGGTCACAGGTCTACCTTCATTATTAAGAACATTCAACAGGTCACAGGTCTACCTTCATTATTAAGAACATTCAACAGGTCACAGGTCTACCTTCATTATTAAGAACACTCAACTGGTCACAGGTCTACCTTCATTATTAAGAACATTCAACAGGTCACAGGTCTACCTTCATTATTAAGAACACTCAACTGGTCACAGGTCTACCTTCATTATTAAGAACATTCAACAGATCACAGGTCTACCTTCATTATTAAGAACACTCAACTGGTCACAGGTCCACCTTCATTATTAAGAACATTCAACAGGTCACAGGTCTACCTTCATTATTAAGAACACTCATCTGGTCACAGGTCTACCTTCATTAATAAGAACACTCAACTGGTCACAGGTCTACCTTCATTGTTAAGAACACTCAACTGGCCACAGGTCTACCTTCATTATTAAAAACATACAACAGGTCACAGGTCCACCTTCATTATTAAGAACACTCAACAAGTCACATGTCTACCTTCATTATTAAGAATACTCAACTGGTCATAGGTCTACCTTCATTATTAACCCTTTGAGGGTTTCAACCGTACTAGTACGGCTTACGACCCAGGGTTTTTGACGTACTAGTACACCTAAATTCTAGCGCCCTCAAATCTAGTGAGAGAAAGCTGGTAGGCCTACATATGAAAGAATGGGTCTATGTGGTCAGTGTGCACAGTATAAAAAAAATCCTGCAGCACACAGTGCGTAATAAGAAAAAAAAAACTTTGACCGTTTTTTTGGAATAAAACAGCGACTTTGCACTGTATTCTCGTATGGTATTTATTGTTGTATTCTAGTTTTCTTGGTCTCATTTTATAGAATGGAAGACATATTACAGAAATTGAGATGATTTTGACTAGTTTTACAATGAAAGGTGCCTTGAAATTGAGCTCAAATTAGCAGAAATGTTCGATTTTTACCAAAGTTCAAAAGTAAACAAATCATGCCAAGCGTCCAATACACATCAACTGGTGAGTCTGATATTCTTTCGCAAGTGCTCCAATATTATTTATACCATTTTTTACACTAATGCAGTAGTCTGCATAACAGTAAATCTTCTATTTTTTTGTGAGAATAAAAATTCAAAGTGGAAAGCAAAAGAATGTAAGAGGGGCCTTGAGACGTGACTAATGAACAGAGGAAATGTCATTTTAGTGCCAGGAATGTCTTTCTTGTTTATTCTGGACCCTATTCGGAGATTGGCATCTTTTGAAATTTGTGTGAAATTGGCAAAAATTGCTAAATTCTGACCACTGTACTGGATAGTTGAAATTGATAAATGGGTGGTTTCTTACACTCATTCGATAGAAAAAATAGAGTTCTAGCAAAATATTCATGTTTTTTGTCAACTAGTACAGTGGAATTGGCCGAAAATGGGGATCAAAGTGGGCAAAATCGCCGATGCGTAAACATCGCCAAGACCGCTAACTTTGCAAGAGTATAATTCCGTAAGTTTTCCATCAAATTTCAAACTTTTGGTGTCATTATGATTGGGAAAAGATTCTCTATCTTTTCATAAGAGAAAATTATTATTATTTTTTTTTTTAAATTTGGCCGACCCTGAGAACAAGTCTCGGAGATTGCCTGTCGACCCTCAAAGGGTTAAGAACACTCAACAGGCCACAAGGTCTACCTTCATTATTAAGAACATACAACAGGTCACAGGTCTACCTTCATTATTAACCCTTTGACTGTCGAAGGGCCCAATCCTGAAGTTGTTCCTGGTGTCGCAAAATATTCGAAAAAAAAAAAATTATTTTTTCTTATGAAAATGTTAAGATTATTTTTCTGATTGTTTTAGTCCCAAAAAAAAAATTTTCCCATCAGTACTTACCGAGATATAGAGGCATGAAGTTTGCAGAAAATGAGCCGCGTATGGCAACAGCGGTGACTGCCGCTCACCCGGTAAACTTTAGTTTACTTGTATTTGAAGGTTTGTTGTTTTTTTCACTATTTTATTTTTTCACATAACTTATGTGGCCTGTGAGACCAAAGTAAGGTGCAATGTACATATATACACTCGTTGTATACAACACAATAAGCACACAAACATAATTATCAATATATTGTTTACAAAACTTGTTTACAAAAACAAACAATACAAAATATTGTTTATTACTATTGTTCTATAATATATATACCAATATACAGTCACTGAACATACTCCTAGAAGTTCTGCAGCTTGTGGAACTCTGTGAAACATGGTGTCATACACAGTGGTGTTTTACACTCTTACACATAAAACATGGTGTCATTCATACACAGTGGTGTTTTACACTCTTACACATAAAACATGGTGTCATACACAGTGGTATTTTACACTCTTACACATAAAACATGGTGTCATACACAGTGGTGTTTTACACTCTCACACATAAAACATGGTGTCATACACAGTGGTGTTTTACACTCTCACACATAAAACATGGTGTCATACACAGTGGTGTTTTACACTCTCACACATAAAATCAGTGTGTGTGCATTTTTGTTGAATTTTTTTTTTATGTGCAAAGACAAAACACCTCGTCTGAGCAGTTTTCTTCAAAGTATTAGCAGGCAGTTGTGTTATGTAGTTATCCTAGGTAATTGGTCGTGTGTCATCCTTCCTTCCTAATTTCCTTCATTCCTTTCCTACCTGGAGGCTACCTGGAGGCTACCTGGAGGGCATTCCACCTCTCTTCCTACATTCCTTCATCTGTCCTTCATTACTTTTTTCCTTCCTTTCATCTAGTCCTTCCTTCATTCCTGCCTTCCCTTCTTGCTTCTGGTTTCTATAATATATATACACATATATAGTCACTAGATACTTTCATAAAACTGCTATTATCACCCTTCAGCAAGCTTGTCTTGTGTGTGAGTGTGTGGCTTATAATTGTTTTGAGTCAGGAGTCGGCAGCTGTCAAAGTGACATATTGGCTCATTACTCACTCCCCCTACCGCCTGTCAAAACAATGGGGTCGGATGCTGCTTCCCCCTCCATTCTATCTAATTATCTTTCTCCCTCATTCTATCTCTTTCAATCTGTCTCTCTTTCTCTCTCTCTGTCTATCTCTGTCTCACAGGTACACATAAATACAACTATACATAGTGTAAATTACTTAGGATAACCCAAAAATCCAGACAAAGTACTATACTCTGCTTGAAGATGTGAGTAAACGTGATGATGACACAGTCTTGTGTCTCTCTCTGAGACAGAGCTAGACGGATAGACAGGGAGCTTGGCAGACAGACAAATAGACAGACAGACAAATGTTTGTTCGTCGTCATCTCCTCCTCCTCCTCCTCCTCCTCCTCCTTCTCCTCCTCCTTCTCCTCCTCCTTCTCCTCCTCCTTCTCCTCCTCCTCCTCCTCCTCCTCCTCCTCCTCCTCCTCCTCCTCCTCCTCCTCCTCCTTCTCTTCCTCCTCCTGGCTCTTGACAGATGGACAGCTGCCCCCCTCCCTCCACCCTCGTTTACGCTCATCAAAGGTCAGCTCTTATCAAATGTTATCTCCCCTTATCTTGTCACTGTCATGGGGTGAACTGTTTTCATGCCTCAAGGGAACATATTATTACATATTATTATTATTAGGTATTAGGTGTTATTATTATTCTTATTCTAATTCTTATTCTTATTCTTCTTCTTCTTATTATTCTTCTTCTTCTTCTTCTTCTTCCTCCTCCTTCCACCTTCCACCTTCCTCCTCCTCCCTCCTCCTCCCTCCCTTCTTCCTCCTCCTCCCTCCTTCTTCCTCCCTCCCTCCTTCTTCCTCCCTCCCTCCTTCTTCCTCCCTCCTTCTTTCTCCTCCCTCCTTCTTTCTCCTCCCTCCTTCTTCCTCCTCCCTCCTTCCTCCTCCTCCCTCCTTCCTCTTCCTCCTTCCTTCCTCTTCCTCCTTCCTTCCTCCTCCTCCTTCCTTCCTCCTCCTCCTTCCTTCCTCCTCCTCTTCTTCCTCCTCCTCTTCTTCATCCTCCTCTTCTTCCTCCTCCTCTTCCTCCTCCTCCTCCTCCTCCTCCTCCTCCACCTCCTCCATTGCTTTTGGTCTCAAACTCCTCGAAATCATGAAATTGATCTTCATTGACACTTCCATCTGTGTTAGAGCATCACTTGGAAAGAGAAGAGTCCCAGATTTGCAGGGAAGTCACATATTTCTTACCGCTAGACATGCTGAAAAAGGACGACTGAAATGGTATTCCCACAATGCACCACTGGCTCCCCTTAAGACCACTCAGCTGGTCACAGGTCTACCTTCATTAATAAGAACACTCAACTGGTCACAGGTCTACCTTCATTATTAAGACCACTCAACAGGTCACAGGTCTACCTTCATTATTAAGAACATACAACAGGTTACAGGTCAACCTTCATTATTAAGAACACTCAACTGGTCACAGGTCTACCTTCATTAATAAGAACATTCAGCTGGTCACAGGTCTACCGTCATTAATAAGAACATTCAGCTGGTCACAGGTCTACCGTCATTAATAAGAACATTGAACTGGTCACAGGTCTACCGTCATTAATAAGAACACTCAACTGGTCACAGGTCTACCTTCATTATTAAGACCACTCAACAGGTCACAGGTCTACCTTTATTATTAAGAACACTCAACTGGTCACAGGTCTACCTTCATTATTAAGAACATACAACAGGTTACAGGTCAACCTTCATTATTAAGAACACTCAACTGGTCACAGGTCTACCTTCATTAATAAGAACATTCAGCTGGTCACAGGTCTACTGTCATTAATAAGAACATTCAGCTGGTCACAGGTCTACCGTCATTAATAAGAACACTCAACTGGTCACAGGTCTACCTTCATGTTCATTAATCTTCAAGTGTCCATCATGTAGAACTACATCATTGGCTTCAGGGTCCCACTCTTGTAGTTCTACATCATGAACTACATCACTGAGGCCAGAGTCCCTCATGTAGCTCTACATCATGAACTACATCACTGAGGCCAGAGTCCCTCATGTAGCTCTACATCATGAACTACATCACTGAGGCCAGAGTCCCTCATGTAGTTCTACATCATGAACTACATCACTGGGGTCAGGGTCCCTCATGTAGCTCTACATCATGAACTACATCACTGAGGCCAGAGTCCCTCATGTAGTTCTACATCATGAACTACATCACTGGGGTCAGGGTCCATCATGTAGTTCTACATCATGAACTACATCACTGAAGCCAGGGTCCCTCATGTAGTTCTACATCATGAACTACATCACTGAGGCCAGAGTCCCTCATGTAGCTCTACATCATGAACTACATCACTGAGGCCAGAGTCCCTCATGTAGTTCTACATCATGAACTACATCACTGGGGTCAGGGTCCCTCATGTAGCTCTACATCATGAACTACATCACTGAGGCCAGAGTCCCTCATGTAGTTCTACATCATGAACTACATCACTGGGGTCAGGGTCCATCATGTAGTTCTACATCATGAACTACATCACTGAAGCCAGGGTCCCTCATGTAGTTCTACATCATGAACTACATCACTGAGGCCAGAGTCCCTCATGTAGCTCTACATCATGAACTACATCACTGAGGCCAGAGTCCCTCATGTAGTTCTACATCATGAACTACATCACTGGGGTCAGGGTCCCTCATGTAGCTCTACATCATGAACTACATCACTGAGGCCAGAGTCCCTCATGTAGTTCTACATCATGAACTACATCACTGGGGGTTAGGGCCCCTCATGTAGTTCTACGTCATGAACTACATCACTGGGGGTTAGGGCCCCTCATGTAGTTCTACGTCATGAACTACATCACTGGGGTCAGGGTCCATCATGTAGTTCTACATCATGAACTACATCACTGAGGCCAGGGTCCCTCATGTAGTTCTACATCATGAACTACATCACTGAGGCCAGAGTCCCTCATGTAGCTCTACATCATGAACTACATCACTGAGGCCAGAGTCCCTCATGTAGCTCTACATCATGAACTACATCACTGAGGCCAGGGTCCCTCATGTAGCTCTACATCATGAACTACATCACTGAGGCCAGAGTCCCTCATGTAGCTCTACATCATGAACTACATCACTGAGGCCAGAGTCCCTCATGTAGCTCTACATCATGAACTACATCACTGAGGCCAGGGTCCCTCATGTAGTTCTACGTCATGAACTACATCACTGAGGCCAGGGTCCCTCATGTAGTTCTACATCATGAACTACATCACTGAGGCCAGGGTCCCTCATGTAGTTCTACGTCATGAACTACATCACTGAGGCCAGAGTCCCTCATGTAGCTCTACATCATGAACTACATCACTGGGGGTTAGGGTCCCTCATGTAGTTCTACATCATGAACTACATCACTGAGGCCAGGGTCCCTCATGTAGTTCTACATCATGAACTACATCACTGAGGCCAGGGTCCCTCATGTAGTTCTACGTCATGAACTACATCACTGAGGCCAGGGTCCCTCATGTAGTTCTACATCATGACCTACATCACTGGGGGTTAGGGCCCCTCATGTAGTTCTATGTCATGAACTACATCACTGGGGTCAGGGTCCATCATGTAGTTCTACATCATGAACTACAGTGGACCCTCAGTTAATGACATAAATCCATTCCAGAGAGCTTGTCTTTAACCAATTCTGTCATAATCTGAATTAATTTTCCCCATAAGAAATAATGGAAATCCAATTAATCCCTTCCAGACACCCAAAAGTATTAAACAAAATAATTTTTTTACATGAAATATACATTTCCTTACACAGAAAACAATGAGACATGCAGAATGAACAATACTAAAATGACTCTTACCTTTATTGAAGACTTACTGATGAGTGATGAGACGGGAGGAGGGGAGAGGATTGAGGTGTATTATTGTTTGGAAGGGGAATCCCCTTCCATGAGGACTTTAGGTAGCAAGTCCTTTTCCTGGGTTACCTCCCTTTTTTGTTTTTTAATGCCACTAGGACCAGCTTGAGAGTCACTTGACCCCTGTCGCACCAAAAGTCTGTCCAGAGAGCTCTGTTTCTGGCGTGTCTTTAAGATTTCCCTAAAATGGGACACAACATTGTCATTGTAGATGTTGCCAGCACTGCTTGCAACAGCTGTGTCAGGGTGATGTTCACCCATAAATGCTTGCACTTTTGTCTACATTGTACAAATGTCCTTAATCGTTGAAGAAGGCAACTTCCTCCATCTCTCTTCCCCCTCCTCTGGAGGAAATTCCTGAGCTTTGGTATGTTGCTGTTGCACCTCAAGCTCTTGCAGCTCTGTTGTGGTTAGCTCTTCATCGTCATCCTCCACCAACTCTTCCACATCCTCGCCACTAACCTCTAACCCCATGGACTTCCCCAGTGCCATAATAGATTCCACAAGTGGCATAGGCTCTTCAGGGTTAGCCCCAAACCCTTCAAAATTCCTCTCTTGTACACATTCTGGCCACAATTTTCTCCAAGCAGAGTTCCAAGTCCTGGAAGTCACTCCCTCCCAAGCCTTACCTATAAGGTTTATGCAACTGAGGACACTGAAGTGATCTTTCCAGAACTCTCTTAGGGTCAATTCAGTGTCTGAGATCACTTCAAAGCACTTTTGAAACACTGCTTTGGTGTACAGTTTTTTGAAATTTAAAATGACCTGCTGGTCCATTGTCTGGAGGTCAGGAGTAGTGTCAGGGGGCAAAAATTTAACTGTGATGAAACTTAACTCCCCCACAATTTGCTCTTCCAAGTCTGGAGGATAAGCAGGAGCATTGTTCATTACCAGGAGGCACTTGAGTGGCAATTTATTTTCCAGGAGGTATTTTCTTACACTGGGGCCAAACACGTCATAGAACCAATCGAGGAAAATGTCCCTAGTGATCCATGCCTTACTGTTTGCCCTCCACATCACACACAATTTAGGCTTGGCAACACTGTTTTTCTTGAACACTCTGGGAGTTTCAGAGTGATACACAAGTAAAGGCTTCACTTTGTAATCCCCACTAGCATTACTACAAAACATGAGAATTAGCCTGTCTTTCATAGGCTTGTATCCTGGCAGTGCCTTTTCCTCCTGAGTAATGTAGGTCCTGTTTGGCATTTTCTTCCAAAAGAGACCTGTTTCATCACAATTGAACACTTGTTGGGGTTTTAATTGTTTAGCCCCTATGCACCCCTTAAAGTCCTGCACATATTTTTCAGCCGCTTTTTTGTCAGAACTGGCAGCCTCACCATGCCTTATCACACTATATACCAATACAATTCTTAAATCTCTCAAACCAATCTTTGTTGGCCTTAAATTCACCAATATGAACACTAGTTCCAGGCATTTTCTTAATTAGATCATCATGCAACTGCCTTCCCTTTTCACATATAATTGACTGTGAAACACTACCTCTTGATAATTGTTTCTCGTTGATCCACACCAACAACAGTGTCTCCACATCTTCAAGTATTTGTGATCTCTGTTTTGTAAACACATTTGCACCTTTTGCAACAACAGCTTCCTTGATTGCCTTTTTGTTGGCCAAGATAGTAGCGATGGTTGTATGGGGTTTGTTACACAACCTTGCTAGCTTGGAGACACGCACTCCACTTTCAGATTTTGCGATGATCTCTTTCTTGAATTCAATAGTATTTCTTACCCTCTTTACCACAGGGCTGGCACTAGAAGCTTTCTTTGGGCCCATGGTGGCTTATTTAACAGTTACAAGCACTAAAAAATGGAATATAAAATGTATCGCATGTATGCGTGGAATTGCCCTCAATGGCTTGTAAACAATGGCACACTGGCTGTATATGGAGTAGCAGGGTGGCTCAGGCCACACAGACACGTTCGGGACAAATGACTTTAACCGAGTTCTTTGTTGCTAACTGAGGCAATATTTTGACGCAAAAACGTGTCATCCGATTTTTAAGTTATCTGATGACGTCGTTAACTGAAGGTCCACTGTACATCACTGATTCCAATGTCCCTCGTGTAGTTCTACATCATGAACTACATCACTGGGGCCAGGGTCCATCATGTAATTCTATGTCATGAGCTGTGAGCAGTAAATTTTGGCCTAGATATGAGAAAATGGGTCTGCTTGGGGAATGTATAAAAGATTTGTGCCCTGCGCTGTGCATGCTGGGAAAACAAAAGTGTGACGTCGTTTATGATTTAAAGTAGCAACTTTGAGGATATCTTGGATGTTTTTTATGGTTTTGTTCACTGAGTCTTGGTATTATTTGATAGAATGAAGGACATGCTATTGAAATAGAGATGATTTTTAATCATTTCTGGACTGGAAATAGCTTGAAATTATTGGGATATTTGATTTTTTGGGCTAGTATTCCTTGTTTAATTTGCACTGTGTTTTCAAATTGGTATTTTTTTAATTTTGTGTAAAATTGGTCAAATTACTGAATTCTGTGCAGTCTATAGGGTAGTTGAAATAGTTGTAAGGGTGATTTCTTGTGTTCATTCGATAGAACGGAAAGCATACTAATGCAATAGCTAAGAATTTGGTCAGATAGAATATTGGAATTGGCTTAAAATATAACTCAAAGTGGGCAAAATTGCTGATGCATAAATTGCTCCCAGACTGCCAACTTTACACAGTAATTTGATGATGATTTCTGCTTTCTTTGCCAGAATGGAACTGATTGTTGATGTTGACTTCCCATACATCCTGGTGAGCTTGGCCACATGTACACCACTTTCATATTTTGCTACAAGTTCTTTCTTGAATTCTATTGTGTTTCTCACCTTCTTTACCAAAGGGCTGGCGCTCTGAACTTTCTTTGGCCCCATGGTGACTTATTTCACAGTTGCAATCAATAAACAAGCACAAAAAACAATGGATGAACGCACGGAGTATTGCTGACTTAATGAGAGACGGGCAGACCGAGTCTGGTACTCGTGAGAAGTGGTGTCCCAGGTGGGTGGATGCATTTCATACGGACGATTTCCGAGCAGTTGTATGAAACCCGGGGGGAAATTTCACCCCAAAAATTGCTTGAAATCCGAATTGTACGATTTCTGCAATGGACAGAAACTGGGGGTCCGCTGTATTTTTTTTTTTAACCCTTGGACTGTTGCAAGCCCCTTTCTGAAACTGTCATTGTGTCAAAATTTTTGGAAAAAAAAGAAAAATCTTATGAAATGATAGAGAATCTTTTCCCGATGGTAATGACACCAAAAGTACTAAATTTGGTAGAAAACTCACGGAATTACGCTCCCGCGAAGTTAGCGGTCTAAGCGACATATACGCATTGGCGATTTCGCCTACTTTGAGCCCTGTTTTTGACCAATTCCATTGTTCCAGTTGACCAAACTTATAGCTATTTCTTTAGAACTCCATTTTTTCTATCAGTTGAGTACAAGAAACTGCCCATTTACTGATTTGAGCTACCCAATAAGGTGGTCAGAAATTGGCAATTTGGCCAATTTCACGCAAATTAAAAAAGATGCCAATTTCAAAATAGGGTCCAGAATAAACAATGTAGACATTCTTGGCTCTAAAATAACATATCCTCTGTTCATTAGTCATGTCTCTAGGCCCCTCTTATATTACTATTGCTTTCTATTTTTATTTTTTATTCATACAAAAAATACAAAATTTACTGTTATGCAGACTAATGCATTATTGTAAAATGGTATAAATAATATCAGTGCACTAGTGAAAGAATATTAGACTCCCCAGTTGATGTGTATTGGACGTGTGGTGTGATTTGCTTACTCCTGAACATTGGTAAAAATTGAACATTTCCGCTGCTTTGAACTCAATTTCAAGGTCGTTTTCATCATGAAACTAATCAAAATCATCTCTATTTCTGTAATATGTTTTCCATTTTATCACACAAGACCATGAAAACAAGAATACAACGATAAATACTATATGAAAATACACCTCAAAGTCGGCGTTTTAATCCAAAAAAACGATCAGCTTTTTTTTCTCATTATGCACCGCGTGCTGCAAGATTTTTTTTATGTGGTGCACACTGACCACACAGACCCATTCTCTCACATGTGAGCCTACCAGCTTTCTCCTCCTTGATTTGAAGCTGCTAGAATTTATGCATATAAATACGTCCGAAACAGTAGCACGTAAGACGTATATTTTTTTTTTTTTTCAACAAGTCGGCCGTCTCCCACCGAGGCAGGGTGACCCAAAAAAGAAAGAAAATCCCCAAAAAGAAAATACTTTCATCATCATTCAACACTTTCACCACACTCACACATTATCACTGCTTTTGCAGAGGTGCTCAGAATACAACAGTTTAGAAGTATATACGTATAAAGATACAAAACATATCCCTCCAAACTGCCAATATATATACGACCAAAACAGTCAAAGGGTTAAAAGTGGACACTGAGAGCAGTGTTCATTTTTGGGGGTCTGGACAGTGAAAGGGAGTTAATATTGCTCTCAGTGTACACTTTTTCGAATAAAAAATTTCTGTTTTGTTTTGAAATGGTAAAAAAATTTTTTTCTAAAAGTAATGATACCAAAAGTATGAAATATGATGGAAAACTTATGGAACTGTGCAGGTGTAAAGTTAGCGGTTTCGGTGCAATTTACACATCAGTGATTTCACCCATTTTGAGTCTTATTTTAAGTCATTTTCATTATTCCATTTGACCAAATTCTTAGCTATTTTGTTAGTGCCTGCCATTCTATCAGTTGAGTACAAAAAACTGTCCAGTCAACTATTTCAACTACTTAAAGTGCACTGAGGTTGGCAATTTATTCAGTTTTACACACAATTAAAAATATAATTTAAAAATAGTGCATAATAAACAATGTCAACATTCCTGGCACTGAAACAACATTTCCTCTGTTCATTAGTCATGGAACTAGGCCTCTCCTATATTACAGTTGCCTTCCATTTTGAATTATTTTTTACACAGAATTATGTAGATTTACTCTGTTTCTTGGATAATAAAATGTAACCAGGAAGGACTGGTCATGGTTTACAGCATCCCAATAATTGAATCAGAGTTATTAAAACTTATAGAACAGACAGGGTTGTTGAGGGGCCCTACCCATCCTATGGAATATTGACAAAAATCAAATATTTCTGCTACTTTAAGCTCGTGTCCGACAGATTGTAATAAAGTTGGTAGAATTACCGACAATATGTAAAGTAAAAGGACACAAGTGCAACTAATGTGACATTTATTGTGGCAACGTTTCACTCTCCAGGAGCTTTATCAAGCCATTACAAACAATACATGGACACAGAGGGTATATAAAGGCTCTGAGTGAGGTGCAATACTAGTGAGGTACCATTTCGATGTTCACTAGTGGTAGTAGTAGTAGTAGTAACAAAAATAATACAATATGGTAGAGCAATTAATTCGTACATGAGTAAAAGGATGTAAAAGCTATTACTTGGGTAACATAAAAATAGGTTGGACAAATATAGACTGGAAAGAGGCAGGTTTATTCAGTGTTCACTCTCTGTAATGTGCTTTGTGTAGTATAACAGGAGAGACTATGTGATGGCAGGGTTTACTGTTTTCAGGAGGATTCTTGCTAAGACTTCGGAGATGGTGAAACTGCCGTTGTTTTGTTTAATTGTATTCGAAACAGCGATCAGTGCTGATTCAAGGCACTTGCGTCTGCGGAAATTAGTTTCTTTGATCACTAATTGGGCGTCTCTGAATTTCATGAGATGATTGGTGGAATTTCGGTGTTGTACACAGGCGTTGTTTAAGTTGTCGTTCCTACATGCGTAAATGTGTTCATTGAGGCGGGTGTCGAGGTTTCTTGCTGTTTCACCTACGTAGATCTTGTCACAGCTTCCACAGGGTATAGTGTAAACTCCTGCATTGACTGATTCGTGGTGCTTGGGTTTTGTCCTGGTTAGATCCTTTATTGAAGTGTTAGAAGCGATGGTGACTGGTGTTAGCTTGTGAAAGTACTTTTGAGACGTTTAGTGCAACCTGGCTGTTGGGAAGAATTATAACTTTGTTGGGAGCGGTGTTGATGCGTGGAGAATTAATGATCTGAAGAGCTCTTTTCTTGCAGTCTTTGATGAAAAAAGAAGGAAAATGTAACTCAGCGAATGTTTGGTGAATGTATGTACATTCCTCGTCAAGAAACTCAGGACTACAAATTCGGTATGCTCTTAGGAAAAACCCGATGATGATGCCTCTTTTGGTCTTGGTATCTTGACTGGAATAGAAGTGTGTGAGATCATTTTTATTGGTGGGTTTCCGATAAACTTGAAATCATACTCAACACCAGTAACTACAACACTAAAATGATGGACCTTTTGAATGATCAATCTGCATACGAACCCATCAGCACTCAACAGTGGGAGACGCTCACCAAAGACTTTCTATACAAAACCAGACAAATACTCAAACGCACTAGAGAAGGGAAGAAACTTCTGTACTTGTTACCAAGCAACCCTAAACCAGCACACATGTATGGTTTACCCAAGACCCATAAACACAATATTCCTCTCAGACCAATCACGTCAGGAATAGGCAGTGCTCCACACAAACTAGCCGGAGTTCTTGCCAAACATCTTTCCTGCCTTCTGGGGACCATCAGCCCCGCTCATCTTAAACACTCAGGCGACCTTCTCAACCGCATCCGTAACCTCTCCATCCATAACAAGAAACTAAGCAGTTTGCATGTGACTTCCCTCTTCACAAAAGTACCTACCAAAAAAGCCATCGAGGTTCTACGAAGTAAAGTCAATCAGGACCTTAATCTTCCTCTACCTCCCGGAGATTTTGTTGACTTGATTGAACTCTGTGTTAATTTCAATTGTTTTTCTTTCAATAACAAGCTCTACAAACAAACCTGTGGCATGGGAATGGGGTCCCCCATAAGTGCCGTCCTAGCCAACTTATACATG
Organism: Cherax quadricarinatus; assembly: GCF_038502225.1. NCBI lineage: Eukaryota > Metazoa > Arthropoda > Malacostraca > Decapoda > Parastacidae > Cherax > Cherax quadricarinatus. Next base: position 49,123,536 of record NC_091308.1, on the reverse strand, counting down.
GAACACCTAGAGTCCGAACACTTCGCCAACATCATCCCTTCAAGCGTCACTTGGTTACGTTACGTGGACGATGTCCTCGTAATAACTCCAAAACGTTTTGATGTACGGGATCTTCAGGCAAGGCTCAACGCAGTTGAACCAGCGATCCAGTTCACACTAGAAGAAGAGTCCAATGACAAGCTACCTTTCCTCGACGTCCTCATTCACAAAGTAGACAACAACCTAAGATTTCAAGTTTATCGGAAACCCACCAATAAAAATGATCTCACACACTTCTATTCCAGTCAAGATACCAAGACCAAAAGAGGCATCATCATCGGGTTTTTCCTAAGAGCATACCGAATTTGTAGTCCTGAGTTTCTTGACGAGGAATGTACATACATTCACCAAACATTCACTGAGTTACATTTTCCTTCTTTTTTCATCAAAGACTGCAAGAAAAGAGCTCTTCAGATCATTAATTCTCCACGCATCAACACCGCTCCCAACAAAGTTATAATTCTTCCCAACAGCCAGGTTGCACTAAACGTCTCAAAAGTACTTTCACAAGCTAACACCAGAGTCGCCATCGCTTCTAGCACTTCAATAAAGGATCTAACCAGGACAAAACCCAAGCACCACGAACCAGTCAATGCAGGAGTTTACACTATACCCTGTGGAAGCTGTGACAAGATCTACGTAGGTGAAACAGCAAGAAACCTCGACACCCGCCTCAATGAACACATTTACGCATGTAGGAACGACAACTTAAACAACGCCTGTGTACAACACCGAAATTCCACCAATCATCTCATGAAATTCAGAGACGCCCAATTAGTGATCAAAGAAACTAATTTCCGCAGACGCAAGTGCCTTGAATCAGCACTGATCGCTGTTTCGAATACAATTAAACAAAACAACGGCAGTTTCACCATCTCCGAAGTCTTAGCAAGAATCCTCCTGAAAACAGTAAACCCTGCCATCACATAGTCTCTCCTGTTATACTACACAAAGCACATTACAGAGAGTGAACACTGAATAAACCTGCCTCTTTCCAGTCTATATTTGTCCAACCTATTTTTATGTTACCCAAGTAATAGCTTTTACATTCTTTTACTCATGTACGAATTAATTGCTCTACCATATTGTATTATTTTTGTTACTACTACTACTACTACCACTAGTGAACATCGAAATGGTACCTCACTAGTATTGCACCTCACTCAGAGCCTTTATATACCCTCTGTGTCCATGTATTGTTTGTAATGGCTTGATAAAGCTCCTGGAGAGTGAAACGTTGCCACAATAAATGTCACATTAGTTGCACTTGTGTCCTTTTACTTTACATACTTTAAGCTCATCTATAAGCTACTTCCAGTCTGGAAACCAATGAAAATCATCTGTATTTCAGTAGTATGTCTTCCATTCTATTAAATGAGAAAACACCTCACAATGTCTCAGTTTTGTTTTCCCACCATGCACAGCATGAGGCAGAAATTTTGTTATACTATGCATACTCACCACACAGACCCAGTTTCTCATATCTAGGCCAAAATTTACTGCTCACAGCTTATCTGAGTGAGCTGAGCTCATGACAGAACTACGTCAGGACCCTGGCCCCAATGATGTAGTTCTACGTGATGGACACTAAAAGGGCTATGAATACAAAACAGGTCACTGGTTTACCTTCAGCTTCATTAAGAATACATAACAGGTCACAGGTCCACCTTCATCTTCATTAAGAACATAAAACAGGTCACACATTTACCTTTAGCTTCATTAAAAATGCATAACGAGTCATAGAACATCGTGCTAAAATAACCACGTGTTTCCACCCATTCTGCTCTAGTGTGGTCACACAAGCTTTGCCAGATATTCAAGATTCTTATACTCAAATTCTCCTTTATCCCTTCTCTCCAAATCTTCCTAGGATAACCCCTAACCCCTCCTTTCTTTCACTCCTAGCTTTATACACCCTCTTGGTCATCCTCTTCTACTTCATACACTTTAAATGCAAACAACTTCTTAACTCTTGGAATTATGCCTTTTGTAACCCCACACCATCTTCTAATTTCTTTTGTTCACATTTTTTACTTAAATATTCATATAACACAATGTTATCAGAGATGACAACTCTCTAGCCTCAAGCCTGTTGATATTGTTTTTTGAACAGATTTCTAAGTGCACCACCTGTCTTTTTATCCCCTAGTTTATGCTGTGGTTTGTCTTTTCTTTCATAGAACCATCTTCTGACATGTCCACTTCTAGTGTATGATCACATTCACTTCCTCCCTCTAGTCTGATATTCACTCTTTCACTCCCTAGACTTTTTGTTACTTTCATCACCTTGTTCTTTTCTGTGTTTGCTTTTAATTTTCTTGTTTTACATACCCTTCCAAATTCACCCACCAACCTTTACAATTTTTCCTCGATCTCCCAAGTGAACATCGTCATCAGCAAAGAGCAACTCTTAAAACTGATACATTATACATTCATAATAACACATAAGTACTCTTGAGTAACACTTGAAGCACTCCAGAGTAACATCTGAAGCTCTCCAGAGTAACACCTGAAGCACTCCAGAGTAATACCTGGCCAACATCATCTCAACTTCAAAATACAGAATTGTTATTATATTACTTTCAACTCAATATAGTTAAAATTATATTGATGAAGGGGAGCGTGTTTGTGTTTTGGAGAAGTTGACCCACGTATTGTAAAGTTATCATACTTCATTAGTTTGATACTTATCTTCTTATTAGTATTTTAGCAAAATTGTAAATTATTTGTGTGAAAGTTGGGCCAACGTCTCTTTCCATTAAGCAACTAACTTTTATTTTAGCTTTGGGGCAGTTGCTGTTATACTAACCAGAGTTTGACTTGTGTTTTGAATGATTAACAGATGCTAGCATAGATTGATTATAATGCTTTTAGCTAGCAGCATTTAGCTAGCAAGCATAAGGAAGCAGCTTTTAGCTAGCAAGCTTAAGGAAGCAGCTTTTAGCTAGCAAGCTTAAGGAAGCACCTTTTAACCAGCAGCTGACAGAAGCAGCTTTCTGTGTGTGACTAAGCTGGACCCACACAGTTGCCATGCCTCCTGCTTCACTGCTTTAACTGTCATTCTTTTGTATTTTTGAACATTCTTATCAGATAAATGTTTTCTCTTGTATTACAGCATATATGACTAGTGTATCACAGTATATATTGCAGGTGTATCACATTATTTATGACAAGTATAATACAGTATATATGGCAGTTATATTACAGTATATATGGCAAGTGTATTACAGTATATATGACAAGTGTAGTACAGTATATATGACAAGTGTATTACAGTATATATGAAGGTATATTACAGTATATATGACAAATGTGTTACAGTGTACATGTGTATGGCAAGTGTAATACAGTATATTTGGCAAGTATATTACAGTATATATGGCAAGTGTATTACAGTATATATGGCAAGTGTATTACAGTATATATGGCAAGTGTATTACAGTATATATGAAGCAGCCAATGTAGTATGGAACGTCAGTGTTGAATGATCGTACTGAATGTGTCACCAATACATAAAGTAAACTTTGTGTAATTAATGTGTGATTGTGAATACATTATACAAAATTCTTAGTTTATATAAGTAGCAAACATTGCCAGACTATCAGCAGAGTTTGATACTGCTCAACCACCCATGATAAGTAGAGATATCTAAGTATCTGCATGATTCGAGTAAGATATTGTGTTCACAATTGTGGGCTCCAATGCCTTGGTTTACACAAGTGGCATACTGCAGATTGGCATAAGTTGGTAATGCAGTTAAATATTAGCACTGAAGATTTGAAAGATATCAGAAGAGGGATTCACAAGTCATCATAAGGAAAATTAATATCTAAATCTCTTCAGTAATAATTGTAAAATAGGATATTACACAACCCAAGTCTAATTCAGGACCTTTTTAGAGGACCATAAAGACCTGTATCTTAAAATGCACATGCATTTTGAGCTTGCAACTGCTCAGAAGTTGCATTATTAAGTTACCAACTTGGAAGGGTTGAAGCTAATCAGGTGTGACACTCAGAAAATGTTGTATGAAGAGCAATATTTCAATTTTTTCAGCTTCCAAAAATGGAAATTGGTACCTACATTGGCCATAATCAATCTAAATTTTCTCCAAGTAAGATTAAGCACCTTTTAAGAGAATACAGTAAGTTTTTTGTAAGCTGAGGATACATAACATGTATACAACTTGGTAACCCTTTCACTGTCTCTTACATATACAGTGGACCCATGACCAATGATATTAATCCGTTCCAGAGAGCTTGTCCTTAGCCGAATTCACCGTTAGCTGAATTAATTTTCCCCATAAGAAATGATGGAAATCCAATTAATCCATTCCAGACAGCCAAAAGTATTAAAAATAATTTTTTTTTTACATGAAATATACATTTCCCTACACAGAAAACAATAAGATATGCACAATAAATGCATAAATAAATGCTAAAATGACACTTACCTTTATTGAAGAATACTGATGAGTGATGAAACACTGTCTTTCTTGAACACACTGGGATTTTCAGAGTGATACATGAGTAAAGGCTTCACTTTGCAATCCTCACTAGCATTACACCAAAACATGAGAGTTAGCCTGTCTTTCATAGGCTTGTGTCCTGGAAGTGCCTTTTCCTCCTGAGTAATGTAGGTCCTGTTTGGCATTTTCTTCCAGAACAGGCCTGTTTCGTCAGAAGTAAACTCTTGTTGGGGTTGGAATTTTTCAGCTTTGCCATGCCTTATCACATTGTGTATGCTACTACGATTCTTAAATCTCTCAAACCATCTTTTGCTGGCCTTAAATTCACCAATATGAGCATTAGTTCCAGGTGTTTTTTCCTGTTCACCTGGATGTTAGTCGACAGGTGTGGGTCACATCCTGGGGGACAAGATTAAGGACTCCAATGGAAATAAGTTAGACAGTCCTCGATGACACACTGACTTTGTTGGGTTATCCTGGGTGGCTAACCCTCTGGGGTTAATTGTTTCTCCTTAAGCCACACCAACAACACTCCATATCTTCGAGTAGTATAGCTGACGGTGGTGCAGCAGCAGCTGACTGTGGTACAGCAGCAGATGGTGGTGCAGCAGCAGCTGATGGTGGTGCAGCAACAGCTGACGGTGGTGCAGCAGCAGCTGACGGTGGTGCAGCAGCAGCTGACACTGGTGCAGCAACAGCTGACAGTGGTGCAGCAGCTGACCGTGGTACAGCAGCAGCTGATGGTGGTGCAGCAGCAGCTGACTGTGGTACAGCAGCAGCTGATGGTGGTGCAGCAGCAGCTGATGGTGGTACAGTAACAGCTGACGGTGGTGCGGCAGCAGCTGACGGTGGTGCAGCAGCAGCTGACGCTGGTGCAGCGACAGCTGATGGTGGTGCAGCAGCTGACCGTGGTACAGCAGCAGCTGACGGTGGTGCAGCAGCAGCTGACGGTGGTGCAGCAGCAGCTGACGGTTGTGCAGCAGCATCTGACAGTGGTACAGCAGCAGCTGATAGTGATGCAACAGCAGCTGATGGTGGTGCAGCAGCAGCTGACCACTGTACAGCAGCAACTGACGGTGGTGCAGCAGCAGCTGACTGTGGTACGATAGTATCTCAGTAGTATTTCTCAGCCTTTTTACCACAGGGTTGGCACTAGAAGCTTTCTTTCGGCTTCTTTGGTGGCTTATTTAGCAATTACAAGCACTAAAAACAATGGAATAATACAAAATGTATTGCGTATATGCGTAGAACTGTCTGCCCTGGCTTGTAAACAATGGCACACTAGCTGAAGGCAGGGCAGCTGAGGCACTCAGGCTGGAAGGACAGGCCGACGTGTTTGGGACGAATGTTGTTACCCGAGTTTTTCACCATTGGTCGAGCCAATATTTTTACACAGAAACGCATCGTTAGGCGATTTTATCGTTAGATGATGCCGGCGTTGATCGAGGGTCCACTATATCTACGTTACTGATGTCAGTCTCACTCACGTAGATCTATATTTTAAGCACAGTGCCCTCAAATAAGCTGTGAGCAGTAAATTTGATCCTAGACATGAGAGCAGAGGCATTCACAAGTCATCATATGGAAACTAATATCCGAATTTCTTCAATAAAAATGGTAAATTTGGACATACATAGACCAAATCAAATTCAAATATTTCAGGACTAAAGACACCAGTATCAAGTAATTAGCATGGAAGTGCACATGCAGCGCTCAAAAATTATTGCATGAAAAGCAGTATTTTCAATGTTTCCAATTTCTTCCCCCCAATAAGTCATTTGGAACTTACACAGATCAAAATCAATCCAAATTTCTTTTTTAAGATTGACCAGCTTTTAACCCTTTGACTCTTTTGGTCATATATATACGTCTAATGAGCCACCGTTTTTGACGTATATACAGTGGACCCCCGGTTCGCGATGCTATCGGTATCCGATAAATCCGGTAGCCGATGCATTATATCGCCACAAATTTGCCTCGGTTCCCGTTACAAAACCCGGTATGCGATGCGATTCGTACGAGACATGTCCACGTGTGGCCTGAACTGCCCCTTGTGTGCCAGTGTTTACAAGCCAGCCAGTGTGCACGCATCTAAGGATACATTCGGTACATTCCATATTATCCATATTATCACTGTGTTTGGTGCTTGTTTCTGCAAAATAAGTCACCATGGGCCCCAAGAAAGCTTCTAGTGCCAACCCTGTGGTAAAAAGGGTGAGAATTAGTATGGAAATTAAGAAAGATTTTGAAGGGTTTGGGGCTAACCCTGAGAAGCCTATGCCAGTTGTGGACTCCATTGTGCCTGCTTCAAAAATTAAGGAAATGTGTGCAAAGTGGGTTGAACTGCAAACCTTTATGGATGAAAATCACCCTAACACAGCTATTGCAAGCTGTGCTGGTGACTGTTACAATGACAGTGTTATGGCCCATTTTAGACAAATCTTAAAGGAACGGTGACAAAGGTCCAGTGACTCTCAAGCTGGTCCTAGTAGCATTAAAAGAAGAAGGAAAGTAACCCTGGAAAAGGACTTGCTTCCTCAAGTCGTAATGGAAGGGGATTCCCCTTCTAAACAGTAACAACTTCGACACTCTCCCCTCCTCCCATCCCATCAATCATCACCAGATCTTCATTAAAGGTAAGTGTCAATTATTCTATTGTTATTATTCTGTTGTTATTGTAATTATTCTATTAATATTTCATGTGGTAAAAGTTTTTTTTTTCATACTTTTGGGTGTCTTGCACGGATTAATTTGATTTCCATTATTTCTTATGGGGAAAATTGATTCGCTTTCTGATAATTTTGGTTTACGATGAGCTCTCAGGAACGGATTAATATCGCGAACCAGGGGTCCACTGTATACTCATAAATTCTAGTGGCTTCAAATCAAGCAGGAGAATGCTGGTAGGCCCACATATGAGAGAATGGGTCTGTGTGGTCAGTGTGCACCATATAAAAAAATCCTGCAGCACACAGTGCATAATGAGAAAAAGAAAAAACTCCGACCGTTTTCTTAATTAAAATGCTGATTTTGTGGTCTATGTTCGTATAGTATTTATGGTTGTATTCTCGTTTTCTTGGTCTCACTTGATAGAATGGTAAACATATTATAGAAATAGAGGTGATTTTGATTGGTTTTACTATGAAAAGAACCTTGAAATGGAGCTCAAAGTAGGGGACATGTTTGATTTTTGCCGATGTTCAAAAGTAAACAAATGATGTCATTTTCCAATAAATGTCCAAGTAGCCATTCTAATATGCAGTCATGAATGGGTTGACATTATTTATACAATTATTACAATATTGCAGTAGTCTGCATGACAGTAAATCTTCTATTTTTTGTTTGAATAAAAATTCAAAATAGAAAGCAAGAGTAATATCAGAGGGGCCTGGAGATGTGACTGATGAACAAAGAAAGTGTTATTTTAGAGCCAGGAATGTCTGCATTGTTCATTCTGGACCCTATTTTGAAATTGTCATATTTTTTTAATTTTCGTGAAATTGGCCAAATTGAAAATTTCTGACCACGTTATTGGGTAGTTGAAATCGGTAAATGGGCTGTTTCTTGTACTCAATCGATAGAAAAAATGGAGTTCTAAAGAAATAGCTATTGAGTTTGGTCGACTGGAACAAGGGAATTAGCCGAAAATAGGGCTCAAAGTGGGCGAAATCGTCAATTCGTAAATTTCACCAAGGTCGCTAACTTTGCGAGAGCGTAATTCCATCAGTTTTCCATCAAATTTCGTACTTTTGGTGTCATTACAATCGGGAAAAGATTCTCTATCATTTCATAAGAAAAAATATTTTTTTTTTTAATTTTGCAACACCAGGAGCCACCTCAGGATTTGGGGTTGCGACAGTCAAAGGGTTAATATTGTCCTCAAGGTAGCAGAAACATTTGATTTTTGCCAATTTTTTGGGGGGAAGGATAAGACCCCCCTACACCCCCTGGTCTGTTTTATGGATTTTTAATATATTTGGCTCAATTATCAGGACACAATAAATAATGACCAACAATTTTTGGTTTTATTTTATTGTCTGAGAAATAGGGTATATCTTCGGCTTTGTGATGATGAATTCAAAATAGAAGGCAAGTGAACTATGGGAGAGGCTGGGAATATGATAAATGAGCAGAGGGAAATACAGTGGTCCCTCAATAATCGTCCGGCCTGAAAGTCGTCCATTTCGGAAATAGTCCTGTTTTTTCGTCAAAATATTGGCTCGCAAATGGTCCGGTAACTCGCTAATAGTCCTAATAGTCCTTCGTCCCGGACACATACTCACGCTCTGAGCCGCCTTGGCCTTTCCTTCCCAGCCAGTGTGCCATTGTTTACCAGTGAGTGACGGCCCCCTCACATGCTCCTACGAAATATTTCATGATATTCCATTGATTTTAGTGCTTGCAAGTGCTAAATAAGCTACCGTGGCACCAAATAAAGCTTCTAGTGCCAGCCCTTTGGTAAAGAATGTGAGAAACACATAATTTATGAAAAAGTTTGTAGAAAAATACAAAGATGGTGGTGGTAGAGTGGAAGCAGTTGTGATAGTGGTTGATGAACATAAGAAAGGAGGATCACTGCAGCAGGCCTGTTGGCCCATGCTCGGCAGGTCCTTTACAATTCATCCCACTAACGAAACATTTTCCCAACCCAGTCCTCAATGCTACCCAAGAAATAAGCTCTGATAACTCTATCCACTCATTTGCAAGTCCCAAATGCGTGGATAGAGTTATCAGAGCTTAACATACTGAACATACTGAACCCCACTGTACAATATACTGAACAACATACTGAACCACACTGAATAACATACTGAACAACATATTGAACAGCACACTGAACCCCACTGAACAATATACTGAACAACATACTGAGCAACATACTGAACAACATACTGAACAACATACTGAGCAACATACTGAACAACATACTGAACAACATACTGAACAACACACTGAACAACACACTGAACAACATGCTGAACAACACACTGAACAACATACTGAACAACACACTGAACAACACACTGAGCAACACACTGAACAACACACTTAAAAACATACTGAACAACATACTGAACCACACACTGAACACCACACAGAACAACACACTCAACAACATACTGAACATACTGAGCAACATACTGAATAACACACTGAACAACACACTGAACAACACACTGAACAACACACTGAACAACACACTGAACAACATGCTGAACAACACACTGAGCAACATACTGAGCAACATACTGAACAACATACTGAACAACACACTGAACAACATGCTGAACAACATACTGAACCACACGCTGAACACCACATGGAACAACACACTCAACAACATACTGAACATACCAAGCAACATACTGAACAACATACTGAACAACATACTGAACAACAAACTGAACAGCATACTGAACAACATACTGAACCAACATACTGAACAAAATGCTCAACAACATACTGAACAACATACTGAACAACATACTGAACAACACACTGAACAACACACTGAACAACATGCTGAACAACACACTGAACAACACACTGAACAACACACTGAACAACATACTGAACAACACACTGAACAACACACTGAACAACATGCTGAACAACACACTGAACAAAACACTGAACAACACACTGAACAACATACTGAACAACACACTGAACAACACACTGAACAACATACTGAACAACACACTGAACAACACACTGAACAACATACTGAACAACATACTGAACAACATACTGAACAACACACTGAACAACACACTGAACAACATGCTGAACAACACACTGAACAACATACTGAACAACACACTGAACAACACACTGAACAACATGCTGAACAACACACTGAACAACACACTGAACAACATACTGAACAACACACTGAACAACATACTGAACAACACACTGAACAACACACTGAACACCACACTGAACAACATACTGAACAACACACTGAACAATATACTGAACAACACACTGAACAGCATACTGAACAACACACTGAACAACACACTGAACAACATACTGAGCAACATACTGAACAACATACTGAACAACACACTGAACAACACACTGAACACCACACTGAACAACATACTGAACAACACACTGAACAACACACTGAACAACATACTGAGCAACATGCTGAATAACACACTGAACAACACACTGAACAACACACTGAACACAGTGAACAACATACTGAACAACACACTGAACAACACACTGAACAACATACTGAACAACACACTGAACAACACTGAACGACACACTGAACAACACACTGAACAACACACTGAACAACACACTGAACAACACACTGAACAACACACTCAATAACATACTGAACAACACACTGAACAACACACTGAACAACACACTGAACAACACACTGAACAACACACTGAACAACACACTGAACAACACACTCAATAACATACTGAACAACACACTGAATAACACACTGAACAACACAACAACATACTGAACAACATACTGAACAACACACTGAACAACATACTGAACAACACACTGAACAACATACTGAACAACATACTGAACAACACACTGAACAACACACTGAGCAACATACTGAACAACATACTGAACAACACACTGAACAACACACTGAACAACATACTGAACAACATACTGAACAACACACTGAACAACACACTGAACAACATACTGAACAACACACTGAACAACACACTGAACAACATACTGAACAACATACTGAACAACACACTGAACAACATACTGAACAACATACTGAACAACATACTGAACAACATACTGAACAACACACTGAACAACATACTGAACAACATACTGAGCAATGCTGAACAACACACTGAACAACATACTGAACAACACACTGAACAACATACTGAACAACATACTGAGCAACACTGAACGACACACTGAACAACACACTGAACAACACACTGAACAACACACTGAACAACATACTGAACAACATACTGAGCAATACTGAACAACATACTGAACAACATACTGAACAACACTGAACAACACACTGAACAACATACTGAACAACATACTGAACAACACACTGAACAACACACTGAACAACATACTGAACAACATACTGAACAACATACTGAACAACACACTGAACAACATACTGAACAACACACTGAACAACATACTGAACACTGAGCAACACACTGAACAATACACTGAACAACATACTGAACAATACACTGAACAACATACTGAGCAACATAATGAACAACATACTGAACACACTGAACAACATACTGAACAACACACTGAACAACACACTGAACAACATACTGAACAACACACTGAACAACACTGAACAACTCACTGAACAACACACTGAACAACATACTGAACAACATACTGAGCAACATACTGAACAACACACTGAACAACACACTGAACAACACACTGAACAACACACTGAACAACATACTGAACAACACTGAACAACATACTGAACAACACACTGAACAACATACTGAGCAACATACTGAACAACACACTGAACAACATACTGAACAACATACTGAACAACACACTGAACAACATACTGAACAACATACTGAGCAACACACTGAACAACATACTGAACACTGAACAACACACTGAACATACTGAACAATATACTGAACAACATACTGAACAACACACTGAACAACATACTGAGCAACATACTGAGCAACATACTGAACAACATGCTGAACAACATGCTGAACAACATACTGAATCACACTGAAGAACATGCTGAACAACATACTGAACAACACACTGAACAACATACTGAATAACATACTGAACACTGAACAACACTGAACAACACACTGAGCAACATACTGAACAACATACTGAACAACATACTGAGCAACATACTGAACAACATACTGAACAACATACTGAACAACACTGAACAACACACTGAGCAACATACTGAACAACATACTGAACAACATACTGAACAACACACTGAACAACATACTGAACAATACACTGAACAACATACTGAACATGCTGAACAACATGCTGAACAACATACTGAATCACACTGAAGAACATGCTGAACAACATACTGAACAACACACTGAACAACATACTGAATAACATACTGAACACTGAACAACACTGAACAACACACTGAGCAACATACTGAACAACATACTGAACAACATACTGAACAACACTGAACAACATACTGAACAACACACTGAACAACATATTGAACAACACACTGAACATACTGAACCCCACTGAACAATATACTGAACAGCATACTGAACTACACTGAACAACATATTGAACAGCACACTGAACATACTGAACCCCACTGAACAATATACTGAACAACATACTGAACCACACTGAACAACATACTGAACAACATACTGAACAGCACACTGAACATACTGAACCCCACTGAACAATATACTGAACAACATACTGAACCACACTGAACAACATACTGAACAGCACACTGAACATACTGAACCCCACTGAACAATATACTGAACAACATACTGAACCACACACTGAACAACATACTGAACCACACACTGAACAACATACTGAACCACACACTGAACAACATACTGAACCACACTGAACAACATACTGAACAGCACACTGAACATACTGAACCCCACTGAACAATATACTGAACCACACTGAATAACATACTGAACAACATACTGAACCCCACTGAACAACATACTGAACAACATGCTGAACAACACACTGAACAACATACTGAATAACACACTGAACAACATACTGAACACACTGAACAACATACTGAGCAATACACTGAACATACTGAACCCCACTGAACAATATACTGAACAACATACTGAACCACACTGAACAACACACTGAACAGCACACTGAACCCCACTGAACAATATACTGAACAACATACTGAACAGCACACTGAACATACTGAACCCCACTGAACAACATACTGAACCATACACTGAACAACATACTGAACAACATACTGAACAATATACTGAACAACATACTGAACCACACACTGAACAACATACTGAACAACACACTGAACATACTGAACAACACACTGAACATACTGAACCCCACTGAACAATATACTGAACAACATACTGAACCACACACTGAACAACATACTGAACAACACACTGAACATAACCACACTGGACAACACACTGACCAGCATACTGAACCACACTGAACAACACACTGAACATACTGAACTCATAATTTTCCATTTTTTTCTACACTTAACGATTTTTAACTTTTTCAGGGTCCAGAGGCCAAATTTCAAAGTGTGCACCAGGGTTCAAGACTTTTCAAAAAATAATTTTGTTATTTTTCTTATGAAATGGTAGAGAATCTTTTTCTGAAGGTAATAAAACAAAAAGTACTAAATTTGATGGAAAATTGACGAAATTATGCTCTCGTGAATTTTGATGTGTCAGCGATATTTATGCATCGGTGATTTTGCCGACTTTGACTCCCATTTTCGGCCAATTACATTATTCCAGCCGACCAAATTCTTAGCTACTTCACTAGTATTACTTCTATTCTATTGATTGAGGACAAGAAATCGCCAAATCAACTGTTTTAACTACAAAATAAAGTGATCAAAAATTGGTAATTTGGCCAATTTAATGCAAAGTTCAAAATATTCCAGTTTCAAAATAGGGTTCAGAATAAACAATGCAGGCATTCCTGGAACTAAACTAACATTTCCTCTGTTCATTAGTTATGTTTTCAGGCTTTACAAATGAATTCCATTTTGATTTTTAATTCACATTATGAATTTTTATTCAAACCGAAAAATAGAAGATTTACTGTTTTGCAATATTGTAATAATTGTGTAAATAATATCACCACATTTGTGAACATGTATTAGGTCCACCAGCTGGCGTGTATTAGATGTGTGAGGTCATTTTTTTACTCTTGAACATCGGCAAAAATTTAACATTTCTGCTAATTTGAGCTAAAAACCAATCAAAATCGTCTCTATTTCTGTAGTATATCTTCCATTCTATCAAATGAGACCAAGAAATCGCAAATACAACTATAAAAAACATACGAAAAAACACTGCAAATTCCTGTTTTAATCGAAAATTACGGTCTCAGATTTATTCTCTCATTATGCACTGTGTGCTGCAGGATTTGTTTTATGTGGTGCACACATACCACATAGATGTATTGTCTCATATCTAGGCCCAAATTTACCACTCGCAGCTTATCAGAGTGAGCTGAGCTCATGGCATAGATCTACGGTTTGGACCCTCAACGTAAAGCCGTAAACCTACGGCATGGACCCTGAAAGGGTTAAGCCAGTCCCAGGAGCTACATCACCACAGATGACAAGTGATCAAGATGATTGTATGGACCAGTATCCCAAGTGATCAAAGTTACTTGTTCTATGTATGCTGGAATACTTCTGTATACTAACAACCCCTTTCAAGGCAAGCAAAATTGCAGTTCTGGAGAATGTACAGAAAACCTTCACTGCTATTACAAGTTCAGTAAGGCACCACGATTACTGGGAATGTTTAAAGTTCCTTGACCCACATACCTTGGAGTGCAGGTGAGAAAGGTACATCATAATTTAGACCTGGAAAATCCTGGAGGGACTGGCCCAGAATTTTCACACAGGACAACCTCCAGGTATGTGGACAGCTATTTTCCAAGAGAGATGGAAAGAGGACCCAGAAGCTCTCAGTAAACAAAAAATGCCTCACATTGCTCTTATACAAACAGTAGAGACCCACTTATATGGCAAGTTAGGTTCCAGGCTACTGCTGGAAAATACACATACAGTACATTCATTAATTACCTTAAAATATTTGTAGTCTTGATGTAGGGGAAGAGGTGAGTTTTATTTGTAGGAAGTTATATTTTTGAAGTATGGTAGCCAGCAGGTCAGCCCACCCCACCCCACCCACATGTAATATACTATGACATTTAATTAAAGCACCCTAGAGCAATAAAAATACAGTGGTCCCTCAATAATCATCCGGCCTGAAAGTCGTCCATTTCGGAAATAGTCATGTTATTTCGTCTAAACATTGGCTCGCAAATGGTCCGTTAACTCGCTAATCGTCTTTCGTCCTGGATGCATACTCACGGCTCTGAGCCATGTCGTTCTCCCTTCCCAGCCAGTGTGCCATTGTTTACCAGTGAGCGACGGTCCCCTCATGTGTTCATACGAAATATTTCATAATACAGTGGACCCCCGGTTAACGATATTTTTTCATTCCAGAAGTATGTTCAGGTGCCAGTACTGACTGAATTTGTTCTCATAAGGAATATTGTGAAGTAGATTAGTCCATTTCAGACCCCCAAACATACACGTACAAACGCACTTACATAAATACACTTACATAATTGGTCGCATTGGGAGGTGATCGTTATGCAGGGGTCCACTGTATTCCATTGATTTTAGTGCTTGCAAGTGCTAAATAAGCTACCATGGCTCCAAAGAAAGCTCCTAGTGCCAAGCCTTTGGTAAAGAAGGTGAGAAATACGGTTGAATTTAAGAAAAACATCATTGAACAATATGAAAGTGGCATACATGTGGGCAAACTGGTCAGGATGTATAACAAATCCCGTACAACCATATCTTCCATCATAGCCAAGAAAAAGGAAATCAAGGAAGCTGTTGTTGCAAAGGGGGTAAATATGCTGACAAAAATGAGATCACCAGTACTAGAAGATGTTGAGAAGTTATTATTGGTGTGGATAAACGAGAAACAATTAGCAGGAGATAGTCTTATGATGTCGATTATTTGTGAAAAGGCTAGGCAGTTGCATGACGATTTGGTAAAGAAATTGCCTGCAACTAGTGGTGATGTGAGTGAATTTAAGGCCAGCAAAGGCTGGTTTGAGAGATTTAAGAAGCGTACTGGCATACACAGTGTGATAAGGCATGGTGAGGCTGCCAGTTCGGACCAAAAAGCGGCCGAAAAATATGTGCAGGAATTCAAGGAGTACAGTGGAACCTCAAAAATCGAACTGCTCCCAACACATCCAATTATGCAAGTGTATTTTTGTAAGTGCTTTTATAAGTGTATTTTTGAGGGTCTGAAATGGACTAATCTAATTTACATTATTCCTGATGGGAATAAATTCATTCGGTAAAGGCACTCGAACAGCCTTCTGGACCAAAGAAAGTTCGATATTTGAGGTTCCACTGTACATAGAGGCTGAAGGACTGAAACCTGAACAAGTGTTCAATTGTGACGAAACAGGCCTCTTTTGGAAGAAAATGCCAAAGAGGACCTACATTACTCAGGAAGAAAAGGCACTGCCAGGACACAACCCTATGAAAGACAGGCTGACACTCATGTTCTGTGCTAATGCTAGTGGGGATTTCCTCCTCCAGTCTTCCATACACTAAGAAGAATCTCCAATAAAGGTAAGTGTTATGCTGTTAATGTTTCATTCATCATGTCCCATTGTATTGTTTATGTACTACATCTATATTTCATGTAAAAAAAATTTTTGTTTTAATACTTCTGGGTGTCAGGAATGGATTAATTGTATTTACATTATTTCTTATGGAGAAAATTGATTAAAAAATTGTCTATTTCAATAATAGTCCCACTTCCAGGAATGGATTAAGGACGATAATTGAGGGACCACTGTATACAGTACATTCATTAATTACCTTAATGTAGGGTGAGAAGTGAGTTTTATTTGTAGGAAGTCAGGTTGCCAGCCAAGGCAGCCCTCCCAGCCCCACCCCACCCACACATAATGAAAACAAACCAAGCGAATGCGTCTGGTTTTCGTTCATACACTTTTTGTATTATACCATAATACAAACACTTTACATTGCGTAAAAGTTGTCTCCATATTGATACAGTAGAATAAATAAAGAGAAACACTCCCAGTCATATGTAACACCATTTTTAAAAGAAATGGCACTCTGAATGAAGGCATATGGAAATAAGTCATTTTGTCTGACTTTTTTGGGTTATCTTAGGTTCCCTACACACATGCTGCTATGTATGATAATCTATGTAACTGTATTTGTGTATACAGTAGGGCCCCACTTATATGGCAGGTTAGGTTCCAGGCTACCGCCGTAAAGCAGAAATCGCCGTAAAGTGGAACACCCTTTTTTTCCACTTATAAATGCATACAAACACTAGATAATAAGTTTACACTAACATATATTAAGTTAGCAATAGAACCAGGCATCAAAAAACAATAAAAAAGTAAAATACACACATAGTACACTCATTACTTACCTTAAAATATTTGTAGTCTTAACCCTTTGACTGTCGCTGCCGTATATATACGTCTTACGAGGTACCGTGTTTGACGTATACGTTCAAAAGTAAACAAATGATGCCATTGTCCAATAAATGTCCAACTAGCCATTCTAATATGCAGTCATGAATGGGTTGATGTTATTTATACAATTATTACAGTATTGCAGTAGTCTGCATAATAGTAAGTCTTCTATTTTTTGTTTGAATAAAAATTCAAAATAGAAAGCAAGAGTAATATCAGAGGGGCCTGGAGACATGACTGATGAACAAAGAAAATGTTATTTTAGAGCCAGGAATGTCTGCATTGTTCATTCTGGACCTTATTTTGAAATTGTCATATTTTTTAGTTTTCGTGAAATTGGCCAAATTGCAAATTTCTGACCACATTATTAGGTAGTTGAAATCGGTAAATGGGCAGTTTCTTGTACTCAATCGATAGAAAAAATGGAGTTCTAAAGAAATAGCTATGAGTTTGGGCGACTGGAACAATGGAATTAGCCGAAAATAGGGCTCAAAGTGGGCGAAATCGCCGATTTGTAAACAGCGCCGAGGTCGCTAACTTCGCGAGAGCATAATTCCGTCAATTTTCCATCAAATTTCGTTTTTTTGGTGTCATTACAATCGGGAAAAGATTCTCTTATCATTTCATAAGAAAAAATAATTTTTTTTTTTTAATTTTGCGACACCAGGAAACACCTCAGGATTGGGGGTTGCGACAGTCAAAGGGTTAATGTAGGGCCAGGAGTAAGTAATTGAGAGAGAGAGATAGAATGAGTGCATGACAGAGGACAGGTGCCGAGTTATGTAAACAAACCAGGCAAACGTAAGTTTTGTAAACAAAAAAAGTGTACACGTCTGGTTTGTGTACAAATTACATTGTATACAA
This sequence comes from Cherax quadricarinatus, assembly GCF_038502225.1. Classification (NCBI taxonomy): domain Eukaryota; kingdom Metazoa; phylum Arthropoda; class Malacostraca; order Decapoda; family Parastacidae; genus Cherax; species Cherax quadricarinatus. The sequence goes on along the minus strand of NC_091308.1, from coordinate 49,104,836 downwards.
GTTGTCTCTACATTGACACGGCAGAATAAATAAAGAACACTCCCATTCTCATGTAACATCATTTTGAGAAGAAATGACGCTCTGAGTGAAGGCAATGGAAATAAGTCACTCTGACTTTTTTGGGTTATCCTAGGTACTCTACACATATGCTGTTATGTATGATAATCTATGTAACTATATTTGTGTACACCTGAATAAACTTACATACGAAAGGAATAATTTTCTACAGTTACCCCCAGTAACACATTTTTCTCTTATGTTAGATTAGAGAAAATGTTATTCTTGGCATCACTTGTACAAGTTATCTGGCTACCACATCTCATATTTATGTTTATTTATTCTATTGTGGGGGTGTATTTATCATCTTTATATGTTATGTATCGTGTTTACTATATAACTTTGAAAAAAATATCATGGATTGATTATTGAAAATGTGTATATTAACGTAATATACGACATTTAATGAGACTCGGTGATTATTATTACTATTATTATTATTATTATTATCATTTCTAATATGGCGTCACTTGTGCAATTCGTCTGCTCCCACATCTCATATTTATATTTATTTATTCTACTGTGGGGTGCATTTATCATTTTTATATGTTATGCATCGTGTTTATTATATAATTTTGAAAAAAATATCATAGATGGATTAATGAAAATGTGCATATTAACTTAATATACAACATTTAAATGAGACTTGATGATTATTATCATCATTTCTAATATGACGTCTAGAGACATAAGACACTCTTACTGATTTTAACGTGTACCTGCACGTCAGCACAGTGTGTAAGTTTATTTAGGTATAGGTATACATAAGTATAATTATCAGAGTATATATAAAATATGAAATAACTTTTAAAAACACTTGAAATTTTGTAGTTTCCAGACAAAATGGAGAGACTTAGTGCTTACAGATCTCACAGAGAATGTAAACAAACCGGGTGGGGCGCGGTGACCGTATTAGAAAGTCAGATGGGGGGAGCCGTATATCGAGTTTTGGTCATAATTTGAAATGACCGTATTAGCAGAACGCCGTAAAGCGAAACACCATAAAGCGGGGCCCTACTGTACCTGAATAAACTTACATACAAAAGGAAAAATTTTCTAGTTACCCCCAGTAATATTATAGTGTACACATTTACTCTGATGTTGGACTACAGGTCGCTTGGCTACCACAAGTCCTACAAGTCGCCTGGCTACCACATCTCATATTTATTTTTATTTAGTCTACTGCAGGGTGTATTTATCATGTTTATATGTTACATAGCATGTTTATTATATAATTTTGAAAAAAATATCATGGATAGATTAACTCTTTCACTGTTGAAACCCCAAATCCTAGAGTGTCTCCTGGTGTCGAAAAATATTTGAAAAAAAATTATTCTTTCTTATGAAAATATTAAGATTATTTTTCTGATTGTTTTACCCCCCCTTCCCCCCCCAAAAAAATTGCCATCAGTACTTACCGAGATATAGAGGAGTAAAGTTGGCAGAAAATGAGTCACATATGGCAACAGCGGCAAATGCTGCTCACCCGGTAAACTTTTTTTTACTCCCATTTGAAGGCATCTTGCTTTTTCCACTACTTTATTTTTTCAGGTAACTTATGTGGCCTGTGAGACTAAAGTTAGTTGCAATATACATATATACAGTGGACCCCCGCATAGCGAACGGCTTGCATAGCGAACATTCCGCATAGCGAACGCTTTGTTCGCTAAAATTTTGGCCCGCATAGTAGACAAAAACCCGCTCAGCGAACTTCGTCCGAGACGCGTCCAATGTGGGCCCTCACCCAGCCTCACATGTGCCGCCCGTCCCATTGTTTACCAGCCAGCCTCCGCGGTAACATCCAAGCATACACTCGGAATATTTCGTATTATTACAGTGTTTTCGGTGCTGTTTGTGGAAAATAAGTGACCATGGGCCCCAAGAAAGCTTCTAGTGCCAACCCTACACCTCAAAGGGTAAGAATACCCATTGAACTTAAGAAAGAAATCATTGATAAGTATGAAAGTGGAGTACGTATCACCGACCTGGTCAGGTTGTACAAGAAACCAAAATCAACCATCGGTTCTATTGTGGGCAAGAAAACGGCAATCAAGGAAGCTGTTGTTGCCAAAGGTTTAACTGTGTTTTCGAAACAAAGATCGCAAGTGATGGAAGATGTTGAGAGACTCTTATTGGTGTGGATAAATGAAAAACAGCTAGCAGGAGATAGCGTCTCTCAAGCGATCATATGTGAAAAGGCTAGGAAGTTGCATGACGATTTAATTAAAAAAATGCCTGCAACTAGTGATGATGTGAGTGAATTTAAGGCCAGCAAAGGTTGGTTTGAGAGATTTAAGAAGCGTAGTGGCATCCATAGTGTGATACGGCATGGTGAGGCTGCCAGTTCGGACCACAAAGCGGCTGAAAAATATGTGCATGAATTCAAGGAGTACATAGAAACTGAAGGACTGGAACCTGAACAAGTGTTTAATTGTGATGAAACAGGCCTGTTCTGGAAGAAAATGCCAAGCAGGACCTACATTACTCAGGAGGAAAAGGCACTCCCAGGACATAAGCCTATGAAAGACAGGCTTACTTTGTTGATGTGTGCCAATGCTACTGGTGATTGCAAAGTTAAGCCTTTATTAGTGTATCACTCTGAAACTCCCAGAGCGTTCAGGCAAAAGAATGTCCTCAAGGATAATTTGTGTGTGCTGTGGAGGGCAAACAGTAAGGCATGGGTCACTAGGGAATTTTTCTATAACTGGTTACACCATGCATTTGCCCCCAATGTGAAAGATTACCTAACTCAAAAGAAATTAGACCTTAAGTGCCTCCTGGTGTTAGACAATGCCCCTGGTCATCCTACAGACGTGGCAGAGCGACTTTATGGGGACATGAGCTTCATTACGGTGAAGTTTTTGCCTCCTAATACCACTCCTCTCCTGCAGCCCATGGACCAGCAGGTCATTTCCAACTTCAAGAAACTGTACACAAAAGCTCTGTTTCAAAAGTGCTTTGAAGTGACCACAGACACTGGATTGACTCTAAAAGAGTTTTGGAAGGATCACTTTAATATCCTCAGTTGTGTAAACCTTATAGGTAAGGCTTGGGAGGGAGTGACTAAGAGAACCTTGAACTCTGCTTGGAAGAAACTGTGGCCAGAATGTGTAGACAAAAGGGATTTTGAAGGGTTTGAGGCTAACCCTGAGAGGAGTAGTATACCAGTTGAGGAATCCATTGTGGCATTGGGGAAGTCCTTGGGGTTGGAGGTTAGTGGGGAGGATGTGGAAGAGTTGGTGGAGGAGGACAATGAAGAACTAACCACTGATGAGCTGATAGATCAACTTCAAGAGCAAGAGGCCAGACCTGGGGAAACTGGTTCAGAGGAGGGGAGAGAGAAATTGAAGGAATTGCCTACTTCAAAGATTAAGGAAATGTGTGCAAAATGGCTTGAAGTGCAAACCTTTTTTGATGAAAATCACCCTCACACAGCTATTGCAAGCCGTGCTGGTGACTATTACAATGACACTGTTGTGAAACACTTTAGGAAAGTCATAAAGGAACGAGAGGTACAGGCCACTATGGACAGATATCTTGTGCGACAGAAGTCCAGTGACTCTCAAGCTGGTCCTAGTGGCATTAAAAGAAGAAGGGAAGTAACCCCAGAAAAGGACTTGCTACCTCAAGTCCTAATGGAAGGGGATTCCCCTTCTAAACACTAACACTCTCTCTCCCCTCCTCCCATCCCATCAATCATCACCAGATCTTCAATAAAAGTAAGTGTCATGTAATTGTGCATGCCTTTTTCAGTTTGTGTGTACTAAAATTAACATTTTTTTGTGGTAAAAAAATTTTTTTTTCATACTTTTGGGTGTCTTGCACGGATTAATTTTATTTCCATTATTTCTTATGGGGAAAATTAATTCGCATAGCGAACATTTCGCATAACGAACAGCCCTCTTGCACGGATTAAGTTCGCTATGCGGGGGTCCACTGTATATACTTGTTGTATACAACACAATAAGTGCACAAACATAATTATCAATGTATTGTTTACAAAACTTGTTTACACAAACAGTACAAAAAAATTGTTTTATTACTATTGTTCTATAATATATATACAAATATAGAGTCACTGGACATATTCCTAGAAGTTCTGCAGCCTGTGGAAGTCTTTGAAACATGGTGTCATACACAGTGGTGTTTTACACTCCTTACACATAAAACATGGTGTCATACACAGTGGTGTTTTACACTCCTTACACATAAAACGAGTGTCTCTGCATTTTTGTGGGCGTTTTTTTGTATGTGCACAGACAAAACACCTCGTCTGAGCAGTTTTCTTCATAGTAGTAGCAGACAGTTGTGTTAGGTAGTTATCCTAGGTAAATATGTCATCATTCCTCCCTACCTACCTTTCTTTGTCTTCATTCTTTTTTATTTATTCCTTCCTTCCTTCCTTCCTTCTGGTTTCTATAGTCACTGGACACTTTCATATAACTGCTATTATCTTCAGCAAGCTTGTGTTGTGTGCGAGTGTGAGGACTTCTTAATGTGCTGATTCAGCTGTCAAAATGACATATTGTATCATTACTCACTCCCCCTACCACCTGTCAAAACAATGGGGCCGGATGCTGCTTCCCCTCCATCCTCCTACCTAATTATCTTTCTCCTTCATTCTCTCCCTTATTCTCTCTCATTCTCTCACTCATTCTCTCTCATTTTCTCTCATTCCCTCTCTCATTCTCCTTCCTTCTTCATTCTCCTTCATTCTTCTAGTATCCTGGGCAATGCTTTTGGTCACAAACTCCTCAGAACCATGAAATTGATCTTCACTGATACTTCCATCTGTGTTAGAGCATCACTTGGGAAGAGAAGAGTTCCTGATTTGCCAGGGAGTCTGATATTTCTTACTGCTAGGCATGATGAACAAGGACTAATTATCTTTCTCCTTCATTCTCTCTCATTCTCTCTCTCATTCTCTCTCATTCTCTCTTTCATTCTTTCTCTCATTCTCTCTCTCATTCTCTCTCTCATTCTCTCTCTCATTCTCTCGTTCTCCTTCATTCTTCATTCTCCTTCATTTTTCTGGTATCCTGAGCAATGCTTTTGGTCACAAACTCCTCAAAACCATGAAATTGATCTTCACCAACACTTCCACCTGTGTTAGAGCATCACTTGGGAAGAGAAGAGTCCCCAGATTTGCTGGGAAGTCAGATATTTCTTACCACTAGGCATGATGAACAAGGACTACTGAAATGACATTCCCACAATGCACCACTGGCTCCCCAGTTTTTTTTATATGGTGCACACTGACCATGGAGACCCATTCTCACATATCTGGGCCTACCAGCTTTCTCCTGCTTGATTTGAAGCTGCTCGAATTTTGGCGTATTAATACGTCAAACACAGTGGCTCGTAAGACGTATGTATGCGACCAAAACAATCAAAGGGTTAATGGTAGACAGCAACCACCCAGGGAGGTACTACTGTCCTGCCAGGTGACTGTGAAACAGAAACCTGTAACTGTTTTACATGATGGTAGGATTGCTGGTGTCTTTTTTCTGTCTCATAAACATGCTGGATAACAGGTATATCTTGCTACTTCTACTTACATTTAGGTCACACTAAACAGGCATGCACATGCATATACAGTGGACCCCCGGTTCACATTATTAATCTGTTCCTGAGGGCTCATCGTAAAGAAAAATTATCGGAAAGCGAATCAATTTTCCCCATAAGAAATAATGGAAATCAAATTAATCCGTGCAAGACACCCAAAAGTGTGAAAAAAAAAACTTTTACCACATGAAATATTAAGTTTAATGCAATATAATAATTACAATAACAATAATAACAATAGAATAATCACAATAGAATAATTGACACTTACCTTTAATGAAGATCTGGTGATGATTGATGGGATGGGAGGAGGGGAGAGTGTCGAAGTTTTTAATGTTTAGAAGGGGAATCCCCCTCCATTAGGACTTGAGGTAGCAAGTCCTTTTCCGGGGTTACGTCCCTTCTTCTTTTAATGCCACTAGGACCAGCTTGAGAGTCACTGGACTTCTGTCGCACAACGTAACTGTCCATAGAGGCCTGTACCTCTCGTTCCTTTATGACTTTCCTAAAGTGGTTACAACATTGTCAGTGTACAGGTTGCCAACATGGCTTGCAGTAGCTGTGTCAGGGTGATTTTCATCAAAAAAGGTTTGCACTTCAAGCCACTTCGCACACATTTCCTTAATCTTTGAAGTAGGCAACTTCGTCAATTTCTCTCTCCCCTCCTCTGAAGCAGTTTCCTCAGGTCTGGCCTCTTGCTGTTGAAGATGATCTAGCAGCTCATCAGTGGTTAGTTCATCATTGTCCTCCTCCACCAACTCTTCCACATCCTCCCCACTAACCTCCAACCCCAAGGACTTTCCCAATGCCACAATGGATTCCTCAACTGGCATAGGATTCCCAAGGTTAGCCTCAAACCCTTCAAAATCCCTTTTGTCTACACATTCTGGCCACAGTTTCTTCCAAGCAGAGTTCAAGGTCCTCTTAATCACTCCCTCCCAAGCCTTACGTATAAGGTTTACACAATTGAGGATATTAAAGTGATCCTTCCAAAACTCCTTTAGAGTCAATAGAGTATCTGTGGTCACTTCAAAGCACCTTTCAAACATAGCTTTTGTGTACAGTTTCTTGAAGTTGAAAATGACCTGCTGGTCCATGGGCTGCAGGAGAGGAGTGGTATTAGGAGGCAAAAACTTGACCTTAATGAAGCTCATGTCCCCACAAAGTCGCTCTGCCAAGTGTGTAGGATGACCAGGGGCATTGTCTAACACCAGGAGGCACTTAAGGTCTAATTCCTTTCAATTAGGTAATTTTTCACAGTGGGGGCAAATGCATGGTGTAACCAGTCATAGAAAAAGTCCCTAGTGACCCATGCCTTAGTGTTTGCCCTCCACTGCACACTCAAATTAGCCTTGAGGATATTCTTTTGCCTGAACGCTCTGGGAGTTTCTGAGTGATACACCAATAAAGGCTTCACTTTGCAATCACCACTAGCATTGGCACACATCAACAGAGTAAGCCTGTCTTTCATAGGCTTATGTCCTGGGAGTGCCTTTTCCTCCTGAGTAATGTAAGTCCTGCTTGGCAATTTCTTCCAAAACAGGCCTGTTTCGTCACAATTAAACACTTGTTCAGGTTTCAATCCTTCAGCTTCTATGTACTCCTTGAATTCATGCACATATTTTTCAGCTGCTCTTTGGTCCGAACTGGCAGCCTCACCATGCCTAATCACACTATGTATGCCACTACGATTCTTAAATCTTTCAAACCAACCTTTGCTGGCCTTAAATTCACTCACATCACCACTAGTTGCAGGCATTTTTCTAATTAAATCCTCATGCAACTGCCTAACCTTTTCACAAATGATCGCTTGAGAGATGCTATTTCCAGCTATCTGTTTTTCATTTATCCACACCAATAACAGTCTCTCAACATTTTCTAACACTTGCAATCGCTGTTTTGTAATCACGGTTGCACCTTTTGCAAGAACAGCTTCCTTGATTGCCATTTTCCTGCTCACTATAGTAGAGATGGTTGATTGGGATTTACTATACAACTTGGCCAGGTCCGACACACGCACTCCACTTTCGTACTTTGCAATTATCTCTTTCTTCATTTCAATAGTCATTAGCACCCTTGGTCTCGATGGGTTGGCACTAGAAGCTTTCTTGGGGCCCATGGTGACTTATTTTGCAGAAACAAGCACCAAAAACAGTGATAATATGGATAATATGGAATGTACCGAATGTATCCTTAGATGCACTCACACTGGCTGGCTTATAAACACTGGCACACACGGGGCAGTTCAGGCTACATGTGGACACGTCTCGTACGAATCGTATCGTATACCGGATTTTGTAACGGGAACCGAGGCAAATTTTTTGCGATATAATGCTTCGGATACTGGATTTATCGGTTACCGATGGCTTTGCGAACCGGGGGTCCACTGTATATACATACATACATCTAGGGTTTTTAATACGTACTTGACATGCTGTTGGAGCATGAGCAAAGTAACATTTATGAAGGGATTCAAGGAAACTGGCAGGCCGGACTTGAGTCCTGGAGATGGGAAGTACAGTGTCTGCACTCTGAAGGAGGGGTATTAATGTTGCAGTTTTATAACTGTAGTGTAAAGCACCCCTCTGGCAAGACAGTGATGGAGTGAATGACGATGAAAGTTTTTCTTTTTTCGGGCCACCCTGCCTTGGTGAGAATTAGCTGATGTGTTAATAAAAAAAAAATAATGGTAATGCCTATATTAACGTAATATACGACATTTAATGCGCCCAAGAGAATATGTATTATTATTAATATGGCATCAGGAGTAGAGAGACTCTTAGTGATTTTAATGTGTACCTGCATGCCAGCACAGTGTGTTAGTATATTTTTGTACGAGTACAGTAGGGCCCCCAATTATACGGCAGGTTAGGTTCCAGGCTACTACCGTAAAGCGGAAATCACCGTAAAGTGGAACACCTCTTTTTTCCATTTATAAATGCATACAAATACTAGATAACAAGTTTACACTAACATATATTAAGTTAGTAAGTAAGTTTATTCAGATATACACATATGCAGTTACATAGATTATCATACAAAGCAGCATATGTGTAAAGTACCTAGGATAACCCAAAAAAGTCAGATAGTGTGACTTATTTCCATTGGGGTTAGCAGTAGAACTACGCATTAAAAAACAATAAAAGAAGTAAAATACACATATAGTACACTTATTACTTAACTTGAAATATTTGTAGTCTTAATCTAGGGTGAGACAAGTAGTATTTATTGTAAGAAATCAAGTGTGATATGTATGGTAGTCAGCCAGGGTACCATACCAGGCCACCCCACCCACACATAATATTCTATAACATTTAAGCATCCCAGAGTGATAAAATGCATATACAGTTCACTCATTACTTACCTTAAAATATTTGTAGTCTTAATGTAGGATCAGAGGTGAGTAAACGAGATAAAACAAATAAAT